>NW_018467984.1:0-590 GCF_002113885.1 Mizuhopecten yessoensis
GTAAAACTTATCAGACCTAGCATATACCCTAATGATCAAACGATAACAATTCAATTAAACATACATTATTGCCTTTTCATAATTAATTAACTACTATAATTAGCACGAGATTTAATATTGTACTTAGGGATCGTTCGTATCCATCAAATCAGTGATATGCAGACCTGGTCCGGCATCTCCCTTTGAAGGCTTTCCCTGACGGTCAGCCTCGGGCAACAGGTCAACAGTTTCATCTCTTTATTTGTGAAGACAGAGAATATAAATAATGATCTATAAAAAAACTAGTAGTCATTGTATTGAGTCTATTGATACTCAGTTTTACCACCAGGGGGCGGGTGTGATAGCTTCCGCTAACTTGTCAATGTCCTATATAATGACGGCTTAATTGCTTCCCTCACGGGCGTGACGGCCCGGCCCCCAGGGGCCCACACGATCGATGACATGCCATCACGTTGCTTTTGTGTTTGAAAGTATAAAGATACAATTAGTGACACTAGATAAGGTGTTTATGGGTTTATATGGACAGTATATCGGTGTAAACTTGCCGAACTTCGAAGACTGAAAGAGTTAGTTGATAGAACGATACTGTA
>NW_018467985.1:0-134 GCF_002113885.1 Mizuhopecten yessoensis
ATCTCTGGTTTTATACCTAGTGGTCAGTACTGTACTTGTAACAGTATCTGCTCTTCTAACAGAGCCTGGTTCTATACCTATAGTGGTCAGTACTGGACTTGTAACAGACTCTGGTTCTAAACCTAGTGGTCAGT
>NW_018467985.1:380-590 GCF_002113885.1 Mizuhopecten yessoensis
TGGTTCTAAACCTAGTGGTCAGTACTGTACTTGTAACAGTCTCTGGTTCTAAACTTAGTGGTCAGTACTGTACTTGTAACAGACTCTGGTTCTACACCTAGTTACCAGTTCTGTACTTGAAATAATCTCTGGTTCTATACCTAGTGGTCAGTACTGGACTGGTAGCAGACTCTGGTTCTAAACCTAGTGGTCAGTACTGTACTCGTAACA
>NW_018467986.1:0-590 GCF_002113885.1 Mizuhopecten yessoensis
ACAAATGCTCATTTACATACGTAAGATAAAAATGCAAATTTTGAATGAATAATGTATGATATCGTATGTTGTCTGGGTCTCAAACTGACCATCTGCGGCACCAAACCATTACCTTCCAATCACTTTAACCTCCTAGTAGGTTTCACAATTCGTAACATTATGTAACGGATGCGTGCCTACAGTTCGTTACCAAGTTCAATTTTGGACCCAGTAATTGTTGTAACAAATAAGCGGCGATAGTATATACAAGATAACGGCCGTCTATCTGACTCAAATAACTATTACCTAATGATTCAACAAACAACTGCTTCAAATCACTACTGCCTAATCTACACCCGGTAGATATTTTACATTAATATTAATATACCTCTAACACTAACATAGTCAAAAGGCCAACTAAAACAACTGTATCACAATATATCTGTCACCCTGTATCAACATTAAATAACTCCTTACTGCGACATCCGTGACTGTGTAACCCTTTACCGCGACACACCTTGACCACGTCACCCTTTACCACGACTGCCTTTTGACCAAGTCACCCTAGCCACTACGAAACATATGCCGTGGTAAACCCTGTGTCTTGGTAC
>NW_018467987.1:0-590 GCF_002113885.1 Mizuhopecten yessoensis
TGATACTAAATTTGACCTTGACCTTTGATCTAGTGACCTTGACCACAAGTCAGTTGACTCTTTGTGGAATTCCAACCAACTTTGCCTCATAATGTCATAACAAAATGTTCATCAGTGAAAAATACAAAAATTGACCTTGACCCTTTGGACCCCGTAACCTGGACCTAATGTCAGTTGACTCTGTGTTAAGTTCTGAACAACATTGTTTCATAATGTCATAGCAAATATTTCATCAGGGAAAAGGTACAACATTTAACCTTCACCTTTGACCCAGTGACATTGACCTTTGGTCAATTGACTCCTTGTTTAATTCTGAGCTACATTGCTTCAAAGTGTCATAGCGAAATAATCACCAGAAAAAGATACAAAATTTAACCTTGCCCTTTGACCCAATGACCTTGACCTTTGGTCAGTTGACTCCTTGTTTAATTCTGATCAACTTTGCTTCATCATGTCATAACAAAATTTTCATCAGTGAAAATATGTAAAATTTGACCTTGACCTTTCAATCTAATGACTTTGACCTTGACCTTTGACCTTGACTCTTTACCTCAGTGTGTCTTTTTGTTTAATTCCAAACAACTTTGCTC
>NW_018467988.1:0-590 GCF_002113885.1 Mizuhopecten yessoensis
ATACGTTATAGATCTGACTAGAAGCTTCCATACATGATAGATCTGGCTAGTAGCTTCCATGCATGATAGATCCGACTAGTAGCTTCTATACATGATAGATATGACTAGTAGCTTCCATACATGATAGATCTGAATCGTAGCCTCCATACATTATAGATCTGACTAGTAGCTTCCATACGTTATAGATCTGACTAGTAGCTTCTGTACATGATAGATCTGACTAGTAGCTTCCATACATGATAGATCTGACTAGTAGCTTCTGTACATGATTGATCTGATTAGTAGCTTCCATACATGATAGATCTGACTAGTAGCTTCTATACATGATAGATCTGACTAGTAACTTCCATACGTTATAGATCTGACTAGTAGTTTCCATACATGATATATCTGACTAGTAGCTTCCATACATAATAGATCTGACTAGTAGCTTTCATACGTTATAGATCTGACTAGTAGCTTTCATACGTTATAGATCTNGTTCATACGTTATATATCTGACTAGTTGCTTTCATACGTTATAGATCTGACTAGTAGCTTTCATGCGTTATAGATCTGACTAGTAGCTTTCATACGCTATAGATCTGACT
>NW_018467989.1:0-590 GCF_002113885.1 Mizuhopecten yessoensis
GTGATTTATCAATGGTAAGTAATGAATGAGTGATTTATCAATGGTAAGTATTATAATGACTGAGTGATTTATCAATGGATAGGAATGACTGAGTGATTTATCAATGGTTAGGAATGACTGAGTGATTTATCAATGGTTAGGAATGACTGAGTGATTTNGTGACAGTGATTTATCAATGGTTAGGAATGATTGAGTGATTTATCAACGGTTAGGAATGACTGAGTGATTTATATAATTATCAACGGTTAGGAATGACTGAGTGATTTATCAATGGTAAGGACTGACTGAGTGATTTATCAATGGTTAGGAATGACTGAGTGATTTATCAACGATTAGGAATGACTGAGTGATTTATATAATTATCAACGGTTTGGAATGATTGAGTAATTTATCAATGGTAAGTAATGAATGAGTGATTTACTCTTTTACCAGATCTGTTTGTTTGGAAATACTTTATAATTAGGTAAGAGATGTATAAGGTAGTGTATATACCTTATAATTAGTTAAGAGACATATTAGGTAGTGTATATACTATATAATTAGTTAAGAGACGTATTAGGTAGTGTATATACTTTATAATTAGGTAAGAG
>NW_018467990.1:0-590 GCF_002113885.1 Mizuhopecten yessoensis
TTTCTACATATTCATAGTAGGTTGTTTTGTATCAAGTGAAACCTTCAAACACACACATTTTCAAACTGATCAATCTAATTGGATTTTTTGACACACAGTGTTTCGGAGAACAATCAGACATAAGTAATTATTACTTGTCTAACTGCACATATGACTGATGAAGATTTTCACTTTCTTGGTGTTAAAACAAATGTTAAAATACCCACCGCAACCATGGTCAGTCCAGATACTACCTCCAAATCGTCCGAAGCTGAAACTATTCCTACATTCGGCCGCACTAGTCTTCCTTGTTAGTCCTACATAAGTTATGTACTTGGCATTTTCAATGTCACATTGCACAAACGTGTTTCCAGAGCTGGAGCAAGTTAATTCTGTAGTTGTTTCAAATAGTGGCTTCTCCTCGTCAGTTAAAATTGAATGTGTTGGAAGTTATCATAGAAATATGAAAAGACGATGAGTTCTGACAAAGATCAAACGAACCGGAAATGAACCCAACATTACGAATTATCATGTAAGGAAATAATAATTAGTTTGTGTCAGATCGAGATGTCTTATTTTGTTTGTATTGTCAATTTTTCATAACGAATTCA
>NW_018467991.1:0-590 GCF_002113885.1 Mizuhopecten yessoensis
TTTTGATGAATTGAATTTTTACGATCGTCGGCGTGGCACACGTGTTTGAGTAGAACTCTAGAGATCCTGAAGATCCTGAAATCTCTACCCATTTTTGTTCTCAATATATTGAAATGATTTAGAAGAATTTGTAATGCAAAATAATGTTGACCAACTCCATTATATTGAGAATTTATTTCAAGATCGCATGGGTATATTTGTTAAATTATTTATTCTGCTATATGCAGATGACACAGTTGTTATGTCAGAAACAGCTAAAGGTCTACAGAATGCTTTCCGTGAATTTGAAACTTACTGTACTATTTGGAAACTTAAAGTTAATCTCAATAAAACTAAAGTTGTTATCTTTGAAAAAAGAAAAAGTAATGCACAAAATATTCGTTTTACTCTTTTTGGTGAAGAGTTGCAAACACATGACAGTTACTTTTTACAAGGTTTTTTTCTTGCTTTACAGAAACTGCTATTATAATGAAACAGCAGTCCTAGAAACGTCTAGGACTGCTGTTTCCTTATAATGGCCGTTTCTGTAAAGCAAGAAAAAAACATGTTGAACAGGCTCAAAAAGCAATGTATGCATTATATAAAAAAAT
>NW_018467992.1:0-590 GCF_002113885.1 Mizuhopecten yessoensis
AGGTTCCATTGTACACACACCATAGTATCCAGACTAAGGAGGTTCCATTGTATACAAACTATAGTGTCCAGACTAACAATGTTCCATTGTACACAATCCTTAGTATCCAGACTAAGGAGGTTCTATTGTACACAAACCATAGTGTCCAGACTAAGGAGGTTCCATTGTACAAAAACCATAGTGTCCAGACTAACAATGTTCCATTATACACAATCCTTAGTATCCAGACTAAGGAGGTTCTATTGTACACAAACCATAGTGTCCGGACTAACAAGTTTCCATTGTACACATACCATAGTGTCCAGACTAAGGAGGATTCATTGAACACAAACCATAGTGTCCAGACTAGCAAGGTTCCACTGTACACAAACCATAGTGTCCAGCCTAAGGAGGTTCCATTGTACACAAACCATAGTGTCCAGACTAACAAGGTTCCATTGTACACAAACCATAGTGTCAAGACTAAGGAGGTTTCATTGTACACAAACCATAGTGTCCGAACTAACAAGTTTCCATTGTACACAAACCATAGTGTCCAGACTAATAATGTTCCATTGTACACAAACCATAGTGTCCAGACTAACAAGGTT
>NW_018467993.1:0-590 GCF_002113885.1 Mizuhopecten yessoensis
CTGATTATCTTGACACCAACCCGTTAAAGGATCTGTATTTGTACATGTACATATATCACTGGAAATACAAAGAATTGTTGTAAATAGTGTACATTTATCATGCTTGACCATATGTTAGACGAGACTTTGACTCAATATGTCATCAGGTTAAGATAAAGACTATTATTATTATTATTGTAAGAATGATAAAAACTTTTCGACAATCTTGTTTGTTAGTGCAGACAACCAAACGAAGTAAATGTTCTACTGAACCACATTGCAGTTTCTACCTTAAATGATTCTTAACAGGTATTTAAGCTAAAAAAAAATGACAAATGTGTTCATTATAATAATTACGTACGATTTTTGCTTTTTTATTCGAAAACCTACTTACCAATAAACTATTTCTTCTTGACCTGTTGTTTTTTGGACATGTACAATGCACTGGTTCACAGGCTATCCAAGCCTTATATGTACAATCCTAGTCTGGTGACGATGGATTTTATTCTCATAACAATTTATTTATTTTCATTGTCCCATGATGTATATTTTATATCTAAGTTATAGTTATGTCGAAAAAACAGTTTCCAATACAGGTACATTTTTTGGCA
>NW_018467994.1:0-590 GCF_002113885.1 Mizuhopecten yessoensis
CATTACGGAGGGCGAAAAAGGCGAAAATTAAACTGCAGCGAAAATTTCCAATATACATTTATGATTTTAATTTCTAACATTTCTGTATAGACTAACCTGGGGAGGGAGCAAATTCTGTAGAATCGATTTTTGACACAAAATACTAAATGTACCAGGAATGAAGAAATTAAGATATTTATACAAAATGTAGAAGTTTCACCTAATAATTTTAATTTCAAACCTATACGTTTAGACTACCTCAGGGAGACAACAGAAATGGTATATATATAGCAGCATTATATTAACTTATTCAACTTATATTAAATTGATTGATACACTTATTTTAACCAGGTGAACTAAAAATGGCACAGATAGTCTTTCAGTACAGGCAAATCCATTGTTTGGCCTACTTGCCCTGTAAGAGCCTTTACAATGTTTTTTATAGAACTTTATAAACGTAATTCATTTTGAAACTGAATTCACACCCTGATGGGCTGATACCATGTTCAGATATGATCAAGCTAAACAAAAATTGGTTTCCTGGTGTACTATAATGTCAAAGAAAAGGGTCAGTAGCTATATATAGGCACATACTTCTTTTTGTCGCAAAG
>NW_018467995.1:0-590 GCF_002113885.1 Mizuhopecten yessoensis
CTATGGTTGTCACTCAGTGCAGAATATAAACCAGTAATTTGTTGACGAAAGTAGTTCTCTTTAGGCTCTTTAGTACCACTAAAAAGAAGAATAATTGATGAAAATACGAAATTTTAAGTAAAAATCCTACTTTGTTTGGCAGTCATAATCGTCATACTAACTATCTCGTAAAATCTCATACGGTTATACAAATTGGTAAAGGAACAGACAGTGAAACTAACAATCAATGTGTGTGCCTTGATTTTCGGGATGGTTTAAAGAACAAGTTGTGATAACAGGTCGAGAAAAAAAGAGTTTTCGTCAAAAACAAGTCAGTTTTTCATTAGTGTTTTGAACTGTTGTAGTTACCATTTATACAGATTTTTCATAAAATATTCTTATCAGAGGAAAAACAAGTTCCTTGGATAAATAGAGGACATTTCATGAATGTCGTTGTCAAATTGAATTTATTAAACGGGTTCCATATTTGAGTGTCATATAATAAAATTTGACGAGTCTGATTCAATATGACATGGCCATGGATGTAAGATTATATTTCTCACACAACATTAATAATTTGAAGAACCCCCCCCCCCCCCCCCCCCCCCCCC
>NW_018467996.1:0-590 GCF_002113885.1 Mizuhopecten yessoensis
CCTTTGACTTGTGTACGTGTATTCCTACGCCAATTGTTACGTCACGTTCTTGGCTCATTTTATTGGCATGTAAACACAGATGCTGTTCTTATGTTTTATATGAGGGGAGTCAAGGCAATTGTAAATTAAACCTAAATATCTAACAGGGGAAAGTATTTCATTATCACTATAACCCAGTCACAATGGAAAAAACACTCGAGGTTGGATCACGGTTTGTAAAATGACGTTGGTTTCTGCTTTGCTTTATAACGACAGTAACAATAATATATATAAGAGACACAAACATGAGATTTATTGTGTATTTTTATTAGATTATTCTAAAAAGACGAGTTGCCGTTTCCAGTTAAGTAAATCACACAGTTTAAATTTCTAGTATATCGATATTTTGAACATTGTTGATCACATTAAACGAACTAGTAAATTGTGGCAGAAATTGTCCACTGCTTTGTTTCAGAATAAGTCCCAACTATCAGTTGTATAGTGAAGATATCCCCAGTAGAGGTTGTGCCAGCAAGTACATCTATCTTCAAAGAACTAGAGGATGTCCGTCCATTTCCATCATCTGTCACTGTTACCACAGCATTACCAGT
>NW_018467997.1:0-590 GCF_002113885.1 Mizuhopecten yessoensis
AAAGGGATTGAAAGCTGTTACAACTTTGGGGACACCGGTTTGACAAGAGGCTTAAAAGTCATATTTCCGTATGTCAACGACATAGGGAAGAAACTATTTCAAAAATTGATGATGAGGAAAGTTTAGAATTTAACGTTAATAAAACATTTTATTGTGTTAAAGGAATAGACAGAAAGGTAAAGCAATACACCAAGAGAATACCGAAGTGTCAACAAATATGTAATTCGAAATCAAAATCGATTTAACTAGGATAAGATATGAACAAATGAAATGTCTACATGAAGCCCCGTGTAAAACTATAGGAAGAAGATGTTCTGGAAGGGTAAGTGTCTTCTGCTTCATCGGTGACATCCGCCATTATATTTTGGTCAAATCCAAGTAATGTCACGTGCTCACATCGATAGTAGTGACAACAAAACCACAAGTCACACTAATGAGCATAATACAAAAAATACCATATCATCTAAATAGATCAGGATGGCAACCATTAAACAAAACCAATAACTGTACTTCAATTATGATCTTTTCAATTACCACGTTTTACATGAAATGTATACATCTTAAGTTTATATAAGACGTAAACTTATCTT
>NW_018467998.1:0-590 GCF_002113885.1 Mizuhopecten yessoensis
AATTTTACCCACTTAAAACACACAAGTAGTCAGGACTGCACTGAAGGGGTAGCACAAAAGTGATGCAAATTCCCAAGTACGAAAGTATCTCAAACCAATCATACCGTGTACAGAAACACACTATATTTGAGCGTCTGTTATACCAATTACTAGCAGACAGGTCCCTTAAACATTCAGCGTGACTTAGGGTTAGAGTTAGTTACCGATCGTTACATTGCTCCGTCTGTCAATTTCCAAGCTTGCTCCGTCTGTCAATTTCCAAGCTCGGCTATGACCCAAAGTATAGACGCAAGGCATAGCACTGTCCCTAAAAAATAGCCGATCGGATATTGTCACCATGTGTACATAAATATCACGCCTCAGGTGACAGTTATGTCCGAGGGATGAACCTACCCACTGTCACGTTGGTGAGAGTCTCTGGAATACCTGAGCAGCCATCAGAACACACCACTAATCTTGTCACTGATCTCGTCAGCAAATCTGGACTCGATCTCGCACCAGGAGACATAGAACGGTCACACAGAGTCGACCCAGCATCTAATGGCAAAACGCGCCAAATCATAGTGAGGCTGAAGGGTTACCAAGCGAAG
>NW_018467999.1:0-590 GCF_002113885.1 Mizuhopecten yessoensis
AGTAGAGGATACAGGGTAAGGAGTAGAGTGTAGGGGGTTAGAGGTGCATGGTATAGGGTATATGATACAAGGTATGCGGTAGAGAGTGCAGAGTATGGCGTATATGGTAGGGTTAAGTGGTTCATGGTATAAAGTAGTTAGTATAAGTAATGAGGTACTTGTATCAGGCTAAGGGGTAAACAGTAAAGGGTACATGGTACGGGGTAGAGGGCAAAAGAACTTGAATCAGATCAAGCTTTTTAAAACTTTCTGTAGATATTGGAATTATAATTAACATTGATCGGAATATACAAATGCATAATAACTACGAAGGAAATGAAGAGAAAGAATAATTCAGAATGTAAATTAAAATCGAAAAATGTTTATCAATGATGTGTTAATGAATTGGTTTTAACAAATTTCTCCTGTTTTCAGCTAAATGTTTAAATACAATCAATTGAAATTTTTCGATGACAAGACAAATAAAGTTTAAAAAATATTATATAAATAATTTCCTGTATCTGTTACTAGTTACCCATCTAGTGTACTATACTCCGTAAGAGCCTGACTGTTACTAGTATCCCAGCTTGTGTATTATACTACCCGACTGT
>NW_018468000.1:0-590 GCF_002113885.1 Mizuhopecten yessoensis
ACAGAAAAAAATACTGGGTTTGAAAATATTGATTCCACGAAATATTATCCCAACGAATTTTTCCCAAAACAAAAACAACGAAATTTAACCCCAACGATAATATATGCTTTTACAGTATACAGCAAGCCAATTATTGTCCTGGAATCGGAAAAAGATGCGTCAATAAGGCACCTATTCTTTATTACCTGTTATTATTTTATAAAAAGGTAAGGAAATAATATAAATCCCTATGTGCTTTTTGAATATTTTATTCTAAAAATTCAGTGAAAGTGATGACAAATGAGCAGGTAGGTTGGAGAGTCTGATCGAAATTTCATTAAATCCTATTTTGGTTTGATGTGGATGCAAGAATAAGTTAACATTTTTACAAAATATATATATACACAGGATAAACTAATGGTTTTGTTTCAGCTTCGCCTATTCTTTTCGAAAACCAATACATAAGTTAAAAAACATTCTTCAAGGAGGCTTATGTAGATGTCAAGAATTAAATTTACTGGTGCTAGGTTAGGGCATACGAAGCTCAAGAAGGTAATATCAGACGACATATGTAATGTATTCCCTTGTTTTAAGATTACTTTTGTAGCACA
>NW_018468001.1:0-590 GCF_002113885.1 Mizuhopecten yessoensis
AATGCATTAAGTACATTTTTATTTCTCATCCCCAAACACGATATTTGCATCGTAGGATCCACGTTTGACTAAGATATTAAAATACTCATGATTACAGTGATATAAATATGAAGACAAAGTAAAAATATAAAAACAAAAACATTTATTTCAGTCGATAATTCATAACAAATAATTTGTATATCAACCATATAAACTGTATAATATAAACGAACCTATGCAAATAAATCATAATTTGTCAACAACAACCTTGAAAAAATGTCATGACAACATATAAAAAGAAGCACATTGTATTGAATTATTAAACGAATATAAACCAAAGATATACATTACAATGAATTATCAAAAGAATGTGAATAAAAAAAAATACATTGCATTAAATTATCAAAAGAATGTAAATTAAAGAAATACATTGCATTGAATAATGAAAATAATATAAATGTAAATACATGTCCATAATGTCATGAACGTTTACGTTTGATTAAGAGTGAAGTACACATTGACGAGATTCAATGCCGGTGATCAATTGTTTGATTTTCTGTAATGTTCTCGTGATATGACGCACAAGCCAGATGACATTAACGTTCTCCCCA
>NW_018468002.1:0-590 GCF_002113885.1 Mizuhopecten yessoensis
ATATGTAAGTGTGTATGTGTATTTGTAAGTGTGTATGTGTATATGAACATGTAGGTGTGTTGTGTATATGTAAGTGTGTATGTGTATATGTAGGTATGTTTTGTATATGAAGGTGTGTTTTTGTGTCTTTGTTTTGAGATAACAACAACTATTGTGTCTGGCTGTTACACAGAGAAGCACATTACGTCCAAGCTATACAAATAAGCTCTGTTATTAGATTTTCTGAGATTGGGTTTGTGATGCCGATATCACGTTGTATTGAGTATGAATTACCACTAACAGTCGCCACACGAGCCCTGCTATCATCTACAGTTATGAGTACTTTGTTAATAATTTTTGGACACACTGTCAGAATTCCTTCTAATAAATATTTCGTCTTATTCTATTACCGTACGCAAGGGTTGTAGCTCCCCTCTCGCGTTCACACCAGCGCGCGTGACCCCGGCCCGCGCACGACCCGCCCCGCACAGCCCTACCAATGATTCTGAGCTCGGTACGTGATACGCAGCCAATCCCGCCTTGTCACCCCGAGTTGTGGAATCTGGAATGAATATTATCACCTACCCTCATCCTCTCGTCTGCTTCTTCCT
>NW_018468003.1:0-590 GCF_002113885.1 Mizuhopecten yessoensis
ATTGGCCAGGTTTGACTAGTTATAGACTGTTGGTATATTGGCCAGACTGTTGGTATATTGGCCAGGTTTGACTAGTTATAGACTGTTGGTAACTATAAACAGGTGGTTGTCATTCAGTTCATGTATGTAGAAACCTTTACAAGTGGTTGATTAAGACCTTGAATACCCGTGGAACTGACTTGTGTTTTATGGTAGTGCAAAGGTTGTACAACAGTAAATGTGATTTAATTTTTATTAATCTTTTCTTAGAATTGGTTTTTTGTTAACCGTAAGTTGTTGTACAAAACAAACTATATCTTCCTGACGTAATCCAGTATACAATGTATGTACATCATGTTCATAAGTGCCTTCATGATCATTGCATCAAGATTTAATGCAGGACATGTAATTCTCACTTTTAAAAAAGTTTCTTAAACATAACTTTGTATTATGTTATTGTATTTAAATTCTAGAGCTTTCATAATACTTTTTAGTATTGTATTGTAACGTAGAATGATACATGTATTGTATTATCAACCCTGTGTCACAATACTTTGTGGATGATTCAAGTATTGTATTATCAACCCTGTGTCACAATACTTTGTGGATGA
>NW_018468004.1:0-590 GCF_002113885.1 Mizuhopecten yessoensis
ATGCTCAGTTCCATGTCATTTACATAGCATAAAAATAAAAGTGGTTTATCGCGTAAACAGATATGCCATAACACGGAAAGTTGAAACTCAACAGAAAAACTTGTAATATATATGTAACATTATTGGTTCTAGCATTACCGTACAAAATTTGAAAGGAATTGATAACAATCAAAAAAAGTTCTTGTATTTACTACACAATGCCCTTATTTTGCAATAAAAGGGGCAAAATTAACTCCACCAAAAATGCATGTAAACTTCTGAAATGTTAACTGTCAGAGCTATATTGGTATGTAATGTATGTACCAAGTTGAGTTCAATCAAGCCAAAGGAACTCATGTTATCACATGGAAACCTTGTCTTTCACCTCAATATTATACTAGTTATATGTATATATATATATATAATTAACACCTGGACTGGAGGTACCCCCGCCCCCTGCCGGTGTGTCTATCAATAAAACGCCACAAACATGAAGTATGGAGTAATAAATAAAAGTCAAAATAGAAGCAATCTTACTTCGACAGTTGATGCAGGAACATTTGCAGGGAAAGTAGGATTGATGTCTTCCCAGCTTTTCAGCCTGGGCAGAT
>NW_018468005.1:0-590 GCF_002113885.1 Mizuhopecten yessoensis
TGTCGATGATGTCTGGTTCCCTGACCTTGTAATTTCCCGCCATTTCCGGTAGCACTGCAACATTTCAATTTCAGATATACGGAATACCGGAAATGACAGATAATGGAACCATTCCTTTCCTTTGCGAATTGTTCGGAACAACTTTTATTTCTTAACTGTGATATTGAGCGAGGTCTATCGAGTGTTATAGTCAATTTGAAAGTCGTAGACGATATTCAAGGGGGAAAGAGACAATTTCTTTACAAGAAAAGCACGTAGATATACGAATCCTGTCGTCTCACCAGGAAATTGAAATCCGCGTAAGTCACTGCAGGCGAGGGCAAATGGAGAAATTGACGGTAATTGCAGGTGAAAATCAAACAGTGCTGTTACGAAAGATACCTTACTGTTTTTCAATAATAAACATCACACTTGTCCGTCACTTTTGATATTTTGTACAGAACATCCTCCGTTTAAATCCAGTTTACGTAAACTTTGAAATTATCATCCGATAAACAGCCCAGTGATACGTGATGCTTGTCGTATAAGAATCTGAGATCCTTAAACTGGTGGTATAAAACAATGCTGTCTTTATCTCTTATATTCACCAG
>NW_018468006.1:0-590 GCF_002113885.1 Mizuhopecten yessoensis
AAAAAAAGCACTGTATGAAGTCTGAGCTCGATCAACCTTAAGAAACTTAAGTTATCGCACGGAAACCTTGCTTCGGACGACGCAACCGACGATGACGACAAATTAATACCTAGATGTCGCCTCGAGTTGAAGCGACACAAAAATGACTCAATACTTCTCTGTAGTATGGAGCATTATCGAAGGAACAGAACACAGAAGTCTGTAAACGAATGAAAAACTGGAAAGTACTAAAATACACATCCCTCAAATAACTCATTCTCTAAGGGAGGGTGGGCGGGGCCCAGCTTACACGTCTGCACAGTTGCATAGCAAGGCGTCGAATGGGATACAAGGACAACTCTACTCTACTCCAACCCTAAAAGACACATAATGCACGTGCATTTCAATGCTTACATTAACACCATTGCATAGGCTACCAGCTAACCAAGCTCCGCCTGTATATGTATGAACTGAGCTCCGCCCCAATACAAGTGTTCGTACAACAGATACAAATATTTATGTTCTTATTCACTCCATTCAAACGATCATAACTCAACAAGTGATCGGGTGAAAGCCTATGCGTTATGCAACTGGCTTCTCGAATAAACAAA
>NW_018468007.1:0-590 GCF_002113885.1 Mizuhopecten yessoensis
ACTCCATCGGAGCAGTTTAATGATTGTATTTACTTCTTCACGTATTTCCGTATCTTAACAAACTATAACGGCATTAAACAGATGAAATTCCTACCAAAATTTACTTGAATGTTCGACCGGTCGAAAAGCCAAATTTTATTTGACTGCAGTTTCCAAATACAGTCACCTCGACCGTAAGACACTCTTTATCAATTTGTACTAACTTTCTGTCATGTTTGGTATTGCAACAATCATCAAAAAACGTTTTTAATATGACATGGGTGTTTATTAATTTGATTATTGGCATCGTTTATGAATGACCTCACATTGCGAAGTCATGTCGCTAACTTTGAACACTGAGCAATGCTGCTGTCGCGGAAAGCATGTTGCCATCCTGTGATTAGTTTATATGAAACAAACATATCGGATGTTGAAGTTGCAAAGGAACTAAAAGTAGGAATGATTTTGCAAGACTCATTGTATTTTTTTTATAAATATCAGTTCATTTCCACCTAAAAGTTATAGAGTGTTGTTACTTGTATCAATGATATATTACCGATCGGGTTTCATGGTGAAATAGTAAACTTCTAACCCAAGAATTTAAAACACGA
>NW_018468008.1:0-590 GCF_002113885.1 Mizuhopecten yessoensis
TGATGAAAAGAGAAGCGCTTAACGGGGCGAACAATTGCTAACTCGCACAGTTGAGTGCACTATTTGTGGACGATGTGCGGACGGTGTGCGCACGATGTATGTACGCTGTCACACTGTTTTTGTGCGTTGTGTTGTCACACAACTGTATATAAGCAATATATTTAATTTGTTTTCATTAAATTATTCATATTTTCTCAATAGAAAATTTTGGACCAGCCAGATAGCACAGTTTGTTACACTAAGACCAACTACAACTGCCTGCAACTGCCTGGCAGATTGACCATTTCTAAACACTTAACTATACTAAACTGTACTAGCCAAATTTGGTTGGCATTTTTTTGTATTTTCCATTTCATATGTATTAAAAGTATTCAGTAGATATTCATATCTGCTCAAGTATCAATAACGTAAGATTTGAAACTCAAGAACCCAATTCAAAAATGTAATACACTATAATGATAATGACAATTTGGTAATATTTAGAAAGTTTTCATTGATGTAGCAAACTTTTAATATATAACATGAAAAACATATTTTTTGTTATGCTTCTGATAATATGGTTTTGTGTTCCGATAATATGGTTTTGTGGG
>NW_018468009.1:0-591 GCF_002113885.1 Mizuhopecten yessoensis
GACATGTATCGGGGCGGCATCAGTTCAGAGGATATGGTTTAAAATCAAATGTTTACATAGGTGGCCAGTTGTGATGATAGTGAGTTATAGTCTATTGCAGAAATGGTGTACAGATAAATTGCACAGGTATATCAACTTCTGATAAGTAATAGAACAGTTTTCAGAATCAGTCATATATTTATTATGACATATTAGTTAAACTTGTATTTTCAGATTTGTGTGAATTCTCTTATAATTATGGTCATATATTAGTTAAACTTGTACTTATTTTCAGATTTCTATGAATTGTGTTTAACTTGTGTGACTTCAGTTTGATATTATTATCTCATATTTGTTATGTTTTAAACCAAATACTTCCTCGGCTATCATACAGAATGTTTTTTTTATCAAATTTTGTAGACATAAAAAGGGGCTGTAGACAAGGGGATCCGGTATCATCTTACTTATTTATTTTGGTAGCTGACATATAAGCTATCATGGTAAAAAATAATAAAAACTTTAAGGGCATAAACATAAATAGCGAAGAACACAGGCTCTGTAAATTTAAACAACATTATTAGAATTTTAATAATAATAATAATAATATACAAC
>NW_018468010.1:0-591 GCF_002113885.1 Mizuhopecten yessoensis
TTTTTCACTTATGAACATTTTGTTATGATATTAAGAAGCAAAGTTTGTCCGAATTAAAGAATAAGTCAACTGATCAAAGATCAGGGTCACTGGGTTAATGGTCAAGGTCATTTGGGTCCAAATGTCAAAGACAAAGTGCATATCTGACTTTGACCCTGGCTCTTAATGGAGGAGGTATATAAGGTGAAATAAAACAAATCAAAGCTAACAAATGAGTATTGCACTGGTATTTACATTTCTGTTAGCCCAGCAAATATGGAGGTGGAAGGAAACAAGACTCACATTATAGTACATGTAAAATGTATATTTTGCTTTCTTGCGATTCTTTTTGAAGTCCAAATATCAAACGTCAAGCTCAGCTATATGGACAAATTGCTTCTTGATGATTATGGGGGATATATTGCCACAAGATGGGTCCCTTACTGAGCTGTCAGTGTTCTAGTTGAATTTTATTAAATTTCTAAAAAAAAAATGCTGAAATTTATTCCAAAAGTATATAAAACATTCCTGAGAAAGGGGTGTCTAGTTGCCTGTTATGGTATGTACACAGACTGCAGTATTGTGGTAGGTTAGGAGTGTACAGACTGCAGT
>NW_018468011.1:0-139 GCF_002113885.1 Mizuhopecten yessoensis
TAGGGACACAGAAAATGACTATAGCCTTTGGGAGATGGAATGCTGACATTTTAGAAGGGATAGGGACACAGAAAATGAGGGTAGCCTTTGGGAGATGGAATGCTGGCATTATAGAAGGGATAGGGACACAGAAAATGAC
>NW_018468011.1:220-591 GCF_002113885.1 Mizuhopecten yessoensis
AGGGACACAGAAAATAAGGGTAGCCTTTGCGAGATGGAATGCTGGCATTATAGAAGGGATAGGGACACAGAAAATGAAGGTAGCCTTTGGGAGATGGAATGCTGACATTATAGAAGGGATAGGGACACAGAAAATGAGGGTAGCCTTAGGGAGATGGAATGCTGGCATTGTAGAAGGGATATGGACACAGAAAATCAGGGTAGGCTTTGGAAGATGGAATGCTGGTATTATTAGCTCACCTGGCACGAAGTGCCAAGTGAGCTAATGCCGTGGTGCGGCGTCCGTCGTCCGTCCGTCGTCCGTCCGACCGTCCGTCGTACGTCCGTCGTCCGGCGTCAATATCTTACTTTAAACGACTTCTTCTTAATAAC
>NW_018468012.1:0-591 GCF_002113885.1 Mizuhopecten yessoensis
GGAGCATCCTTGGGTGACGGGGACTCAATTTTGTATAATTGGTGGATATGAGCCCCGTAGGGGCATAGGGGTGGGGCTCTGTTTGAAGTTTGTTCTCTATATCTCAAGTACTGGATGGATCTTTCTGAAATTTCATATGTACTAACAGCACCTACCATGGAGTGCTATATCTTTACTTCATACCAATTACTTTAATTATATTCAGGTGAGCGATACAGGCCCTCTGGGCCTCTTGTTCTATATAACTATAGTAAACATTACCCCTTCCCCAGGGAATAAAGTGCTTTAAGACTCTTCAATCTATGTAAATTATTTGTTTCCAGCATATCTTGGTCTGGATCAGATTTTTTAATTTAAGCCAATCAATGAAATTGTAACCACTTTTAGCCCCGCCCCTCAGCCCTTTGGAGCGGGCCCGGGCTCAAACTGTCAAATAATCAAATCGTCATTTCATGAAATTCACAATTGTGATAAAGAAATCGTCCATCTATGACGAGTATTGGTTGCAAGCCTATCACAGTCTGAAGAAGATGACTTGAAATTTCTGGCTATATGATCCATTTGGGCTCCCCCCCCCCCCCCCCCCCCCCC
>NW_018468013.1:0-591 GCF_002113885.1 Mizuhopecten yessoensis
GTATATTACTGTTATGGTTATATGCTACCTTACATATTATACCTTTGATTCATATATTACTGTTAAGGTTATATGCTACCTTACATATTATACCTTTGATTCGTATATTACTGTTATGGTTATATGCTACCTTACATATTATACCTTTGATTCGTATATTACTGTTAAGGTTATATGCTACCTTACATATTATACCTTTGATTCGTATATTACTGTTAAGGTTATATGCTACCTTACATATNAGGTTATATGCTACCTTACATATTATACCTTTGATTCGTATATTACTGTTAAGGTTATATGCTACCTTACATATGATACCTTTGATTTGTATATAACTGTTAAGGTTATATGCTACCTTACATATGATACCTTTGATTTGTATATAACTGTTAAGATTATATGCTAACTTACATATACCTTTGATTCGTATATAACTGTTAAGGTTATATGCTACCTTACATATGATACTTTTGATTTGTATATAACTGTTCAGGTTTTATGCTACCTTACATATATGATACCTTTGATTTGTATATTACTGTGAAGGTTTTATGCTACCTTACATATGATACCTTTGATTCGTATATT
>NW_018468014.1:0-591 GCF_002113885.1 Mizuhopecten yessoensis
GACTATCACATACTAGGCTGTACACCGTACACATAACTCCCTGATATAGGTTTTGTTTTGTCTGATCTAGACTATCACATACTAGGCTGTACACCGTATACATAACGCCGTGATCTAGGTTCGGTTTTGTCTGATCTAGACTATCACATACTAGGCTGTACACCGTACACATAACTCCCTGATCTGGGTTTGATTTTGTCTGATCTAGACTATCACATATTAGGCTGTACACCGTACACATAACGCCCTGATCTAGTTTTAGTTTTGTCTGATCTAGACTATCACATACTAGGCTGTACACCGTACACATAACGCCCTGATCTAGGTTTGGTTGAGTCTGATCTAGACTCTCACATACTAGGCTGTACACCGTACACATAACGCCCTGATCTAGGTTTGGTTTAGTCTGATCAAGACTATCACATACTAGGCTGTACACCGTACACATAACCCCCTGATCTCGGTTTGGTTTTGTCTGAGCTAGACTATCACATACTAGGTTGTACACCGTACACATAACGCCGTGATCCAGGTTTGGTTTAGTCAGATCTAGACTATCACATACTAGGCTGTACACCGTACACATAACCC
>NW_018468015.1:0-591 GCF_002113885.1 Mizuhopecten yessoensis
TGACCAACATAACAATTTCATAAATAAGATGAAAGCATGTTCTAAATCTAATCTAAATCTGATTTTTTAGCCACATACCTGAGAATGTAACTTTACAATGGCGTCAGCTACAGATGCAACAACACTATGAACAGTTGATTTCGACAATCCAAATATGTGGGCGCATTCTCGCATACTTTGTTGGTTGCCTATATAATTTAAGAAAACAAGAAGCTGCTTATCAGGATTAATTGGGTTGCGGCCACCATGGAAGTCTTTAATTAAATCGTCTCTGACACGCTCCAGAAGGCAGTCAAACATATTCCTGCTTAATCTGTAATGTGTTTTGAAGTCATCGACGTTTTCCGGTAGTATCATGTCATCTATGACGCCCATATAAGTATTGATTTTTGGTACAGATGAACAATTTGTTTTCCTGGTGTGTAGGGTCATTGCAGACATCAAGCATTTGTGTCGAGAAATAATCTCATCATCAGAATCGCTGATCAAGTATTCCATTAACATTAAGTGTTGTATTCGTCTTGTGGGGGCCGCCATCTTGAACTATAGTGTATTGTAACGTGTGCGGGGTCTGCCTCAGTTGGTAGCGTT
>NW_018468016.1:0-591 GCF_002113885.1 Mizuhopecten yessoensis
ATGTCTATTTGATACAGCTGTACCAGACCAGTGTAGTTTTTTTACATCTATTTGTTACAGCTGTACCAGACCAGTGTAGTCTTGTACGTCTATTTGATACAGCTGTACCAGACCAGCGTGTCTTGTACGTTTATTTGATACAGCTGTACCAGACCAGTGTAGGTTTTTTACATCTATTTGTTACAGCTGTACCAGACCAGTGTAGTCTTGTACGTTTATTTGATACAGCTGTACCAGACCAGTGTTGTCTTGTGCGTCAATTTGATACAGCTGTACCAGACCAGTGTAGGTTTTTTACATCTATTTGTTACAGCTGTACCAGACCATTATAGTCTTGTACGTCTATTTGATACAGCTGTACCACACCAATATGTCTTGTATGTCTATTTGATACAGCTGTACCAGACCAGTGTGTCTTGTACGTTTATTTGATACAGCTGTACCAGACCAGTGTTGTCTTGTACGTCAATTTGATACAGCTGTACCAGACCAGTGTAGTCTTGAACGTCTATTTGATACAGCTGTACCAGACCAGTGTAGTCTTGAACGTTTATTTGATACAGCTGTACCAGACCAGTGTAGTCTTGTACG
>NW_018468017.1:0-266 GCF_002113885.1 Mizuhopecten yessoensis
CATTATACATGTATCTACTTCATACCAAAAACATTATACATGTATCTACATCCTTAAAACAACATTATACATGTATCTACTTCATACAAACAACATTATACATGTATCTACATCCTACAAACAACATTATACATGTATCTACTTCATACAAATAACATTATACATGTATTCACTTCATACCAAAAACATTATACATGTATCTACATCCTTCAAACAACATTATACATGTATCTACTTCATACAAACAACATTATACATGTATCTAC
>NW_018468017.1:288-591 GCF_002113885.1 Mizuhopecten yessoensis
TCATACAAACAACATTATACATGTATCTACTTCATACAAACAACATTATACATGTATCTTCATCCTACAAACAACATTATACATGTATCTACTTCATCCAAATAACATTATACAAGTATCTTAATCCTACAAACAACATTATACAAGTATCTTCATCCTACAAACAACATTATACATGTATCTACTTCATACAAACAACATTATACATGTATCTATTTCATAGAAACAACATTACACATGTATCTACTTCATACAAAAAACATTATACATGTATCTACTTCATACAAATAACATTATACATGT
>NW_018468018.1:0-591 GCF_002113885.1 Mizuhopecten yessoensis
GGGGGTGTGATACGGGTTTTGCGGGCTGATACGAGTTTTTGGGTGTGATACGGCGGGGTTTGATACGGCTTTTGGTGTGTATTACGGCGAGGGCTGATATGGGTAAGGGCAATTGTGTCGTATCGCATATACAAAAAAAACCGTACTTATTAGTAAGTATGTAATAAATAGAGAATAATACATGCCTTTTTTCATATCACACCCAGTATCAACCCGAGACTGCCATATCAGCCCAAGGGCCGAAGGCCCGAGGGCTGATATTGGTCGAGGGTTGATACTGGGTGTGATATGGAAAAAGACGTGTTTTATTCTGTTTATTACATACATACTAATAAAAACTACTACCTTATGATTTATTTTTATTTTTGAAATATTGAAAAACGATTTTTTCCCCAAAAGGGGTGTGATATGGGTTTTGCGGGCTGATACGGGTTTTGGGGTGTGATACGGCGAGGGCTGATATGGGTTAGAGCAATTCTGTCATATCGCACATACAAAAACCCCGTATTTATTAGTAAGTATGTAATAAATGGATATATTCACTGTATAACAGGGTAGTTGTGTGATAAATATGTATTTATTTGTACAATT
>NW_018468019.1:0-591 GCF_002113885.1 Mizuhopecten yessoensis
TGTTACTGCTGATGAAGGTGGCAATACCCAGATATTATTGTTACCGCTGATGAAGGTGGCAATACCGAGATATTATTGATACTGTTGATGAAAGTGGCAATACCCAGATATTATTGTTATTGGTGATGAAGATGGCAATACCCAGATATAATTGTTACTGCTTATGAAGGTGGCAATACCCAGATATTATTATTATTGGTGATGAAGATGGCAATACCCAGATATTATTGATACTGCTGATGAAGGTGGCAATACCTAGATATTATTGTTATTGGTGATGAAGGTAGCAATACCTAGATATCATTGTTAATGCTGATAAAGGTGGCAATACCCAGATATTATTGTTATTGGTGATGAAGGTGGCAATACCCAGATATAATTGATATTGGTAATGAAGGTAGCAATACCCAGATATTATTGTTACTGCTGATGAGGGTGCAAATACCAAGATATTTTTGTTACCGCTTATGAAGGTGGCAATACCCAGATATTATTGATATTGGTGATGAAGGTGACAATACCCAGATATAATTGTTATTCGTATTGAAGTTGGCAATACCCATATATTATTGATACTGCTGATGAAGGTTG
>NW_018468020.1:0-591 GCF_002113885.1 Mizuhopecten yessoensis
TAAAGAATTCAATAGGTTTTGAAATTCATTTAAATCCTTATCAGGAGGCCATACAACAAAACGATCGTCAAGGAACCTTAAAAAATTATTTCTGATAAATTCAGTAAAGTTTTCCCAAAACTTTGTTTCAATCTTAGAATAAAGTGTTTCCTCTAAGTATCCTAAACATAAGGTTGCATATGAAGGGGCAACTTTAGTTCCCATCGCTGTACCCTTAATCTGTTGAAAGTATTCTTGCTCAAAATAAAAAGAATTACGATTGAGGACAATGTCTAGAGCTTGCAATATAAATTCATTACTAAAACGAGAATAAACTAACAACATAAAAAAAAACCAAGTTTAGCATTATGTGGGACCTGTTTAGATAAACGGCTCAGAAAATCAAAATCATCTTTGATATAACTGTTTAAACTTGTGCATAAAGGTTTAAGAATGAGGTCTACAAGATGACTCAAACGTTGCATTGCACTATTAGGGCCGCCTACTATGGGTGTAAACTTCAAATCCGTTGGATTTTCAACTTCAACAATGTACAGTTTTGTTCTTCGTCACGACGTTGTTCTTTTGAATAAACCTGAAGAGCCCTGTGAA
>NW_018468021.1:0-591 GCF_002113885.1 Mizuhopecten yessoensis
ACAACATACAAGTGATGGCTGGTTTCGTTGTTACAACATACAAGTGATGGCAAGTTTCGTTGTGACAACATACAAGCGAAGGCAGGTTTCGTTGTAACAACATACAAGCGATGGCAGGTTTAGTTGTAACAACATACAAGTGATGGCAGGTATCGTTGTAACAACATACAAGTGATGGCAGGGGGCGTTTTAACAACATACAAGCGAAGGCAGAATTCGTTGTAACAACATACAAGTGATTGCAGGTTTCGTTGTAAAAACATACAAGTGATGGCAGGTTTTGTTGTAACAACATACAAGTGATGGCAGGTTTCGTTGTAAAAACATACAAGTGATGGCAGGTTTTGTTGTAACAACATACAAGTGATGGCAGGTTTTGTTGTAAAAACATACAAGTGATGGCAGGTTTTGTTGTAACAACATACAAGTGATGGCAGGTTTCGTTGTAACAACATACAAGTGATGGCAGGTGTCGTTTTAACAACATACAAGCGAAGGCAGAATTCGTTGTAACAACATACAAGTGATTGCAGGTTTCGTTGTAAAAACATACAAGTGATGGCAGGTTTTGTTGTAACAACATACAAGTGA
>NW_018468022.1:0-591 GCF_002113885.1 Mizuhopecten yessoensis
ACGTCATGCAGGGTAGTGACTATCTTGGACGTTTTTAGTGCCCATAGGGGTTTTGGGTTGAATTCAGTGGTATGTGTTTTGACATTTTCTAGCTGAAACGTAGATTGTACCTTTTTATTACATGTATAATAAGACTTATATGTGATCGGCATTTTACTTTCGTTATATAGAAACTTGCCGTCATTTTTAAGGCTTTCAATGGTAGGGTGTCGGGAAGACAGGCCCTCAAGTTTTAATTGGTGCTTACTTATTATTATTATTATTCTCTTCTTTGCCTCTAAAGATGAAGATTACAAAGTAATGTGGAACATATATACATACATGTAGTATTTGGTACATATATACACGAATACATAATAAGCATTACATAAATATACACTTTATATATAGGGATGTGTATATAAGGTGTAAACTAATAAAATATTTTAGAGTAAACCTAAAAAGTTTCAATATACAGATTGCAAATTGATTTGCACAAGCCAAGTAAATTATAATAAATTGTATTGATAAGTAGTACGTAATACTTATACATGACTATGTATATAGATCAATGTATCGTTGTATTTGTTAATACATGCAATAGAGACATTT
>NW_018468023.1:0-591 GCF_002113885.1 Mizuhopecten yessoensis
TGTGTATTTGTTTGTAGTGCATGATTTGATGTTCAGAATGATGGAACAAGTTTTTAACATTTTGTTTGAATACTTAGTTAAGAAAGCACTGACAATTACCCTGTCACATGTACAGGTTGTGTAGCTGTAGCCTTCACCTTGAATGTATGAACTTGACCTCAAAACTGTCTTGAACAATTGATGTATGAAATTTAGAAATGAACTTTTAAGAAATATAGTTGAAAACTTAAGAAACAATTGCTTTCATTGACATAGCCAAGATTACATCTTGTGTGGGATTCCTCTCATATATCACACAAGATTTGATATCAAAAGTTGGACACGGTAAAATCGAGTGAAATTGACAAATATCAAGTTACACATTATGACTTTATTGATATTGAGCATAAGCATTGATAAAAGTACAATCTAGACCAGGGATGTTACATTTCTTTTACTGCTTAACATTTGCGTTGACTTTTAATTCACTGGACAAAATCTAGTAGGAACCCATGACCAGTATTTCTATCTTTTAAAAAGATACATTCAATGTTTTTCAAATTTGCCCCCAGCACCCATAGTGTTATATTGATCAAAACAAACGTAGATTCC
>NW_018468024.1:0-591 GCF_002113885.1 Mizuhopecten yessoensis
TGCTACCGTATCTATTACTAAATTTTAACGACGCAATCACCTGTGTGTGTGTTACGTTTATCTTTGTGTTCGAGGCCTTAGCGAAGCTCTAACCTATATATGTGTATACATAATGCATGGTTGTAACCTGCAACAGGTGTAATAGTATGCGCGTTCTACTTACTGGTCCCAATATGTACATAACACTGTGATGGCGAAACTCTAAATGATCGACAATGTAGCATACACATAACATGTATATTTGTACTCACAGATTTAGTGATGAACCAGTGGATCAGTTGACCAGCAGTTTAGTGAACCAGTGGATCCGTGGACCAGCGGTTTAGTGGAGCAGTGGATCGATAGAACCATAGACCTAAATTAACGGGACCGCCGACTCCATGACGTCACGCTCTATAATCAACCAAGGAGCTTCCCGATGTTCGCAGCGCCCCCACCGGGTGGTATAGGAAGCAACTTCCGGTTTGCTCCAGGGGTAAAACAATGGGTGGCAAACACTGTTGTTGGGTCGGTTGTACATTGTATACATTTATAATATTTGAATATTGTCACTGAATAAGAACCTTTTAGCAATACTGACTGTATACGGGG
>NW_018468025.1:0-591 GCF_002113885.1 Mizuhopecten yessoensis
TTCGTGTTCAGTGCAGGTAACATATTTCATTTCAATCAGAACAAACCGTGCCCAAAACCTACATTTGTATTAAGAGAAGCTTTTTGAATTCCACTTACTTTCGTTTTCCACAATACATAAAGTCGAAATTATTTTTCAGCTTCATTACTAGCGCTTCTGCTTACACTTACTAGATAATTGGTTTATTACACTGTAGTCAGATACTTACACTGTAGTCAGATAATTACACTGTAGTAATATACTTACACTGTAGTCAGATGGTATGACTGTAGTTAGATTGTCACTATGTAGTCAGATTATTACACTATAGTCAGATTAATACACTGTAGTCAGATTTTGCACTGTAATAAGATAGTTACACTGTAGTCAGAGTATTACACAAGTAAGATTATTAAACTGTGTTAGATTTTTAAACTGAAGTCAGATTATATAGCTGTAATTAGATTGTTACAGCTGTAGTCAGATTGTGATTCTTTCGTCAAATTTTACACTGTCCTCAGATTATGAAACTGTAGTCAGATTTTCACCCGGAAGTCCGATTCCTAAACTGTAGTCTGATTATTAAACTGTAGTCAGATTGTCACACTATAT
>NW_018468026.1:0-591 GCF_002113885.1 Mizuhopecten yessoensis
TGTAGAGTAATTAAAATTAAGAGTAACATTTTTAGGGGAGACAACCCTTTGTAGATACATATTTACATACATGGCAAAAACAATAGAAAAGTTCAAAGAAAAAGGACTGTACAAGTTTGTATATACATAGTTGATGATATAATGATTCTGGTGTGCATTTTCAACAAACTTCCCAGAATGATATGCAGTACTAAAATTGATTTATATATATATTGCAAAAAAAATAAATAATATTGATAATGGCACTTCATAAGTGTTACTCGAGGGCTCATGTACCAGAGCATTTAGTATATGCTTATACTAATGACTCTTTATTTTATATTCACAATAACATTAAAAAGATAAGCTCAAAACATGGGAGAAGACTACCAACATATACTCCTGAAGCTCTCTAAATGTCTAAACTTATACCATAAGTCATAGGACATGATCCATGTCACTAACAGCTAGAGGACATGTCTTCTTTTAATATTTATTTCAACATACATTAATATTGTTTACCATGATAATATCAATTTCCAAAGTAAAGATGATGGCAGAGATGTATTTTTTTTTACTGTAACGTATATGAACATCCATGATAAAAACAAA
>NW_018468027.1:0-591 GCF_002113885.1 Mizuhopecten yessoensis
AGGAATCGAACCCACAACCTTTCACACGAAAATTAAGACCACCTTAGCCTCTATAAAGTAATTGGTCGTATACGGAACTGAATGTCAGACTCCATTTACGTTTTTCCTTAAACGGAACTGGGAACCAGACCCTAGTTCCGTTTAACATAAACGAAACTGGGAACCAGACCGGGGTCCGTATAGTAAACGTATATGTTTTTTTGTAATTCTTTCCCTGTCTACTTCGCAAAACGGAAGGTAAAAGGCCCGAAATTTATATCTGAATCACGGACAGGAATCGAACCCACAACCTTTCACACGAAAATTAAGACCACCTTAGCCTCTATAAAGTAATTGGTCGTATACGGAACTGAATGTCAGACTCCAGTTACGTTTTACCTTAAACGGAACTGGGAACCAGACCCCAGTTCCGTATAGTAAACGTTTACGTTTTTGTAATTCTTTCCCTGTCCTCTTCGCGAAACGGAAGGTCAAAGGCCCGTATTTATATCTGAATCAAGAAGAGAAATCGAACCCACAACCTTTCACATGAAAATTAAGACCACAATAGCCTATATAAAGTAATTGGTCTGATACGGAACTGAGATTCAA
>NW_018468028.1:0-591 GCF_002113885.1 Mizuhopecten yessoensis
ATCGACTTTTTTCATATCGGTCTGTCGTCGATTAACGTCAGAACTGCAGCCCTCTATTATATGCGCCCGGAGCGCACTTCAAACTGATATTTTAGGAACAAATCATCACTTTCACACACATGTCGCACATGGATCGAAAGATCTATTCTTTATGCACAAGATGAACATACATAACATGCCTCAAACAACCTATACAATCACTAAAAACATATTTTTTCAAACTTACTCTGTTTTACTCTAGTGTTTTGATAGCCCCGCCTTCTAATGCCACGTGACTAAAATCTCGCCGGCCTATGTCATAACGTTGGGAAATACCTTCGGTAACGCAAGATCTCGTCAAGTCATGTGACATTGCTCATGGCCTAATTTCCATTAAAAACATGGGTTGGTTTAGAAAACGCTGGAAAATACTTTTCATAATGATCTTTGAAACATGTTATTGATACCACCTAGTGCATAAAGAATAGATCTTTCAATCCATGTGCAACATGTGTGTGAAAGTGACAATTTGTTCCTAAAATATCAGTTTGAAGTGACTGCGGGCGGGGGTCGCATATTTCCTGCATATTATAGAGGGCCGGAGTTCTGACG
>NW_018468029.1:0-591 GCF_002113885.1 Mizuhopecten yessoensis
CGTTGTACACCATTGTACTATTTCTGTAAGTGTTAGGTATGTATTGCCACCGTTGTACACTATTATACTATTTCTGTAGGTGTTAGGTATGTATTCCTGACGTTGTACACTATTGTAATATTTCTGTAGGTATTAGGTATGTATATCTATCGTTGTACAATATTGTACTATTCCTGTAAGTGTTAGGTATGTATTGCTACCGTTGTACACTATTGTACTACTTCTGTAAGTGTTAGGTATGTATTGCTACCGTTGTACACTNTGTATTGCTACCGTTGTACACTGTTGTACTATTTCTGTAGATGTTAGGTATGTATATCTATCGTTGTACACTATTGTACTATTCCTGTAAGTGTTAGGTATGTATTGCTACCGTTGTACACTATTGTACTACTTCTGTAAGTGTTAGGTATGTATTGCTACCGTTGTACACTATTGTACTACTTCTGTAAGTGTTAGGTATGTGTTGCTACCGTTGTACACAGTTGTACTATTTCTGTAGATGTTAGGTATGTTTATCTATCGTTGTACACTATTGTACTATTACTGTAAGTGTTGGGTATGTATTGCTATCGTTGTACACTATTGTAC
>NW_018468030.1:0-591 GCF_002113885.1 Mizuhopecten yessoensis
GATTGTAAATGTAGCATTTTGAGTCCCCCTTCCAGATAATTCTAAATAACAGTGTCTCTTTTTATTTTACCTGATTTAGTGTTCCATAAAAAATTATAAATTTCAGTATTCAGTTTTTTAATAAAGCATTCTTCTGGGTTTGGTAAAGCCTTGCATTTTCCCCTATAAACCTCCCTGTAATAAAACCAGTCTGATCCCTATTTATTAATTTATCTAACACTTTTTATAATCTACCTGCTATTGAACCAAATGTTATTTTATATATTATATTTAGTAATGAAATTGGCCTCCAATTCTTTAAAAACTGCCAGGTTTTTTTCCCTTGGGTAAAAATGTCATTATACCCTGTCTTTGAGTAATAGATAATGTTCCATTCATAAATCCGTAATTGATAGACCTTACTATAACATTACTTAATTTCTCCCCGAAACATTTAAAAAAATCAGCTGTAAAACCATCTTACCCAGGAGTTAACATTTTTCATGGGTTATACCAAGTGACAGTGTTAGTTTCCAAATTTCAGAAATTCAAAATTGACTCAAGCCATTTATATTTATTATACATATTTTATACAATTATCATCCAATCAGA
>NW_018468031.1:0-591 GCF_002113885.1 Mizuhopecten yessoensis
CAAACAAAAAAGATATGGGTTTCCTGTAACATGTTTGAAAAAAATTGGGCAGGTCAGTAGGTAACAACTTTTTATTTTAACAAATAATATGATAGTGTTTATATAGGAGAGAGATCTTAAACTTTAACTGTGTTTCTTTGAAAATTGCCTTAAAAAATTAGGGTAGATACAAAATATTAGGGTATGGATCTATATATAGGGTTACAAGAAACACCAAATACTAGTGAGTGGCTCAACACAAATCTTTTACATGTTCAATTCAAAACAGTGTCACAGCTAGTGTATGGAAACATTAGGAAAAAGAGGACTCAGCCTTTCCATGAAGTTTGATGAAAAATAAACTGTTACGAAATGAAAAATTGCTTTACTAAATTCATTGACAAACCTATTCATTTAGAAAAACTGACCTTGGCTATGACCTTGGGCCCTTACAAACTCATCAACTTGAATCGGGTAATTAACCTCTGTAAAAATTTCGAATAAGATCTGTTGCTTAATTAGAAACAAATTATTAAGTGATGACAACAAGCTAATTAGGTCATGACGGTGAAATCTCCAGCTGGACTAGACAATAAGGGTAGCCCGATAGTC
>NW_018468032.1:0-591 GCF_002113885.1 Mizuhopecten yessoensis
TTCTATAATTGTCCATTAAAGGTGTATATAAGGGTAAACTTCTATGATTGTCCATTTTAGGTGTATATAAGGGTAAACGTCTGTAATTGTCCATTTAAGGTGTATATAAGGGAAAACTTCTATCATTGTCCATTAAAGGTGTATATAAGGATACACTTCTATCATTGTCCATTCAAGGTGTATATAAGGGTAAACTTCTATAATTGTCCATTCAAGGTGTATATAAGGGTAAACTTCTATAATTGTCCATTTAAGGTGTATACAAGAGTAAACTTCTATCATTGTCCATTTAAGGTGTATATAAGGGTAAACTTCTATAATTGTCCATTTAAGGTGTATATAAGGATAAACTTCTATGATTGTCCATTTAAGGTGTATATCAGGGTAAACTTCTATGATTGTCCATTTAATGTGTNGTGTATAAAATGATACACTTCTATAATTGTCCATTTAAGGTGTATTTCTATAATTGTCCATTTAAGGTGTATATAAGGATACACTTCTATAATTGTCCATTTAAGGTGTATATCAGGGTAAACTTCTATAATTGTCCATTTAATGTGTAAACAAGGGTAAACTTCTATAATTGTC
>NW_018468033.1:0-591 GCF_002113885.1 Mizuhopecten yessoensis
TCTATATCTATATCTATATCTATATCTATATCTATATCTCTATCTCTATATCTCTATCTCTATCTCTATCTCTATCTCTATCTCTGTATCTATATCTATATATCTATATCTATATCTATATCTTTATCTATCTATATCTATATCTATATCTTTCTGATAAAAAGTGATTAAATGTCCATGTGAAGGAAGTAAATATAGAAAAAATAAAATTAACGACCGACTAAAAAACTAGCTGCTTTCACCCTTCACAGGGCTCTTCAGGTTTATTCAAAAGATATATTCTATATCTTTCTATATCTATATCTATATCTATATCTATCTATATCTATATCTATCTATCTCTATATCTCTATATCTCTATATCTCTATATCTCTATATATCTATCTATCTATATCTATATCTCTATCTCTATCTCTATCTCTCTATCTCTATCTCTATATCTATCTTTATATCTATATCTATATCTATATCTATCTATATCTATAAATCTATATCTATATCTATCTCTATATCTCTATATCTATCTATATCTATCTATCTATATCTCTATATCTATATCTATATCTATATCTATCTCTATCTCTATCTCT
>NW_018468034.1:0-591 GCF_002113885.1 Mizuhopecten yessoensis
TACAAAACGTTAACCTATGTAAATGTCACTGATGTCATAACGGATGTATAACGTTGAAAGGTTTATGCCGTGTACTACTACAAAGATTCCTCTTAAAGAGTCCCGTACCACTGCCAAAAACTGTAATGAAGTATTGAAAACTTCTGCATTACTGTGCTTTAAATAAATCCTTTTTGAAAAGAAAACCAAACCTTGCGTTACTTTTATAAGAAATAATAAAGGTGACCTAAACAACATATAATCAACAACGTTGATCTGGGTGTACAATTTGAGCGGGCTCACACCGACGAGATTCAATCCTTGTTTGTTTGAGAGGTTTTACCGCGTCACCACCGAGTAATCGGATTATCCAGCTGATGACGGATTCGAACCCTGGACACCATATTGTTATACTTTCGCTCTAACCGATTGATCTACCTGTTCAACGGAAATGCCCTGGGGAACCTGCTATAGTTATATCCAAGCTGAGATTAGGGGGAGGCTACTATATATAGGACAAGCCACAGAACAGTGGGACAGTGATCCTTAAGGAAGTTAAGGGGAGGCTACTGTATATAGGACAAGCCACAGAACAGTGGTACAGGGATCCTT
>NW_018468035.1:0-591 GCF_002113885.1 Mizuhopecten yessoensis
TGACTCAAAAACTAGGTCCCTAGGGGTTTGGTCAAACCCACGAGTCTATTCTAATACAGTATTTTATGAGGATATATATATATTTATATAGTCTACTTATAGCATCTAAAAGACATCCTCGATATGTAGAGGTTACGCTCACTTTCTCTCTCTCCACCCCTTGGATATGTCATAGCAAAATAGGAGGCTCAATGTGTCCCATCTTGTAGATGAGACGAGAAGACTTTGTTGATCCTTTGATGTACATAAAAAGAATCTCGGACGCGTAACTGTAAAATTGACTGAGCGGAACGTAAAAGGCGTCATTACACTAATAACAGGATACATGTATTTATGTGACACATAAAATGGTATTACTTATTATTATTATATTTCAAAAAAGACAATTTTCTTTTAAAGTCAGGCGGCGGATATGTTTTTACATATATACACTAACGGAATAATGAGTACGTATGTAGAATGAAAACATAAATAGGAGAATCATCTCGGAGGTAGATTTTAAGCATCGCTGTCTCTACCCGCATGTCCTAGTTCCTATCCGCATGTCCAAGTTCAAACGATTCCAAATGCTATCGACACCATGGCTGGAAA
>NW_018468036.1:0-591 GCF_002113885.1 Mizuhopecten yessoensis
TTTCGAGGGAATAGGAAACACACATATTATTTTATTTGGCCTTACCATGGGTGCACATGACTTAGTATCTAATAAAGCTAGCGGAGATAGTTTTGTACTTGATTCTGATTGGGTAATAATGCAGTTCTTTCGAGTTTTCTATGACTCGCAGAGAAAGGTAGAATTAGTGAAGCGAAAAAAAGTTAACAGAAGCAGACAAAATGGCGGACGTCAATTGATGCGTTCTTCGGCAACAGCGATGATGATGAGGATTTTGAAGGCTTCACAGAAGAGGACATTCAACACGTTCATTGGAATATCATAGCAAATATTCCAATGTCCGATTTTGCTTTAGAGTCTACAACTCTGCAAAGCGATCAAAGTTTGGTATCAAGCTGTACCTGGTGTGTGAGGCAAGTTCTGGATACTGTATCGGCTTTAGCGTATATACTGGAAGCTCTGCGTGTGCAGACTTTGCGGACACTACTACACGTATAGTGATTGGCCTCATGTCAAGATATTGACTTTTAGACAAAGGGCATCAGGTTTATATGGATACTTATTATTCGTCGCCTGAACTTTTCATGGAACTACACCTGCAGAACACCTACG
>NW_018468037.1:0-591 GCF_002113885.1 Mizuhopecten yessoensis
CTAGCCAATGCGTTCGAGGACAGCACTTTCTGACGTCATCAGCAACCTACACCGATCTTGTCATCCGGGGAAATTTCAGGTATCATTTATATATCATATACATATCCATAACACTGTTGATGAGAAAATATTGGGGCTATTTAACAACTGCTAAGTTGAAACTTGACAATATAAGCAAATAGTGTAATACATATAATTTAACGAGAAGGTAATTATAAATTATTAATATACGATGACGCACATTTTTTCTACATCCTCATTGGTTGGATAATAATCATGTGGATGTCGGTGATCTCTGATATTGACAGGTCTTGCTATTTCAGAAATGACAGGTCAGTATTCACTTTATAACGTCAATATACTCCCGCAACGAAGGTATGTCACATGTCTCTGTCAGGTAAGGGGGGGGGGCGGTCGGTTATAATGTAATCAGCTTATCTTCTCTGTCCGTCTGCACAATTCCCCAAAAACTACTGTGCCGATTTCAACGCAAATTAACAGATATGGTAACTGCCCTCTGATGTTGTGAATTCAAGTAGTATTTGTTTCATTCAGACCCTTTTTATGGTGTTATGGCTCTTTGTAGAAAAA
>NW_018468038.1:0-591 GCF_002113885.1 Mizuhopecten yessoensis
ATGTAATGAAATATTGACAAGCAACAACGACAAAACCTAACACCTATGTGATGTAGAGCACTGCTGCTATGACATTGGTGTTTAACTGTTGAGTACAAATAAATCTGATTCTCTAGATTTCCGGACTGTAACATCTGATGAGAACACGGATATTATGACTGTAAATTGTGACTAAAGCGTTGGGTTTCTGAAGAGTTTTCTATCATTTGTCTTTGCACCTTATGTCTTGGTGCAATGCTTTGATATAAACAGAGCCTTTATGTGGGATTCTAATTGATTTAATTACTTATATTTCCTACCAAACCTGTATCATAATTGGCTAAGTGACTACCATTTATATTCCCTCCTCAAGCAGTATTGTCATTGGCTAAATGACTACCATATATATTCCCTTCCCAACCTGTTTCATAGTTGGCTAAATGACCATCATACATCTTCCTTCCCAAACTGTATCATATAATTGGCTAAATGGCAATGATTTATTTTCCCTCCCGAACCTGTATCGTAATTGGCTAATGATTTATTTTCCCTCCCCAACCTGTATCTTAATTGGCTAAATGGAAAGGTTTATCTTCCCTCCTCATTGTGATC
>NW_018468039.1:0-591 GCF_002113885.1 Mizuhopecten yessoensis
TTTTTTCATGCTCAAGTTTACACAATATATGCATAAAAATGCAAAGTATTTAAATTGCCTTGCCAGTGTGTCCGTCCTGGATAAGTACATGTACTCCAGTCTTCAGTTTGACACATAACACATTTAAGATAATTTCATGACATTACATGTTAAGCATTAAAAGGATGAATGTCAAAACGAGTTCTGATAAAAAATGGTATACTAGCTGATATTTTTTTTTTGTATTGGTAACAGACAGTGCCTCAACCAACATTTTATTTACTAAAGACACTCCACTGCATGAACACATGTTATATGTGTAATATTTAATACATTGAATATATATATGTGTGTTTGTTCAAATGGAAAAAAACACTTATCTAGGGTAGAGGGATAGGGAGGGGAGGGGTATTGTCTATATCATGAACAAGTACTGGATAAACTAAGATAAAAAAAGATTTATTCCTGAATCAACAATTTAAATGAAAATATACAATTTATACCAATGAATACATTTATGTTATACATCTGAATATTATATGTTTTAATTGTCTATATATTTACTACTACTAGTAAGATGTGAAGCTGAAAGAATCAGGGTCATACGGTTCG
>NW_018468040.1:0-591 GCF_002113885.1 Mizuhopecten yessoensis
TGCTACATTGACACATGATATTAAATAGAAAACAATGCAAGGGGGTATAAATGAGCGTGTCGGTCCACCTAACTAACGCATGTACGCTGTGTCCGTTAGGTCTTTGAAGACATCCATATCACACGGTGATCCCTCCGCCATGGCTCTGTTTCGTCATCCCACAAAATGAGTGTCTGATGGAATATGGTACTATAAAATACCTATCTTGAAAAACAAATTCACAGAATTCATGGAAACAATTTCCACGAACGCGGGATGCCAACAAATGTACACCGGGCACAGTTTAAGAACAACAAGTATCCAGGCCCTAAGCATTGCGGGATTTGAATGAAAGCACACGATGTTCTTGCCAGGGAACATAAATGAATGATCTGTGAGATAGTACAATCTTGAAAGTACTTCTCACAAAAAATGTGACATGAGAAATGTAATTTCTGTCATGACAAACACTGCTCAGCACAAATGTCGACTCAACAGTGAAATCCCCTGCCCCCGATAACTGCTACCCCAAACGCTCGAAGTTACATCTGCACAGTCACCAACTAGACTTGTAAATGTTGAAAATTACCTGAAAATGGTAGGAAATGGATT
>NW_018468041.1:0-591 GCF_002113885.1 Mizuhopecten yessoensis
AAAACAATGATGAACATTAGCTATTTAATGTGTTTTATACAAAACATGCACGATATTATATGATATAGGTATACCACCAATTCCAAGGTATAACACCCTCTCCCTCAAATAAACCAAAATAAGACATATATATCTCCCCATTTAAAATATAACCCCAACAATGTACAAAGTGATATGCACACTTCTTTTTACAAATAATACTAACGGGTCTTCCGTTTAAATAAGCTTGTCTGTAAGTCGCCATGTACTGTGATACCCAATTCGCCGCCCTATACTGAGATACCCAGTCCGTTATACCCAGTACATCGCGCTTAACTCTGATACCAAGTACGTCGCCCTGTACTGTGAAACCCAGTATGTCGCTCTGTAATGTACCACCAGTATGTCGTCATATACTGTGATACCCAATACGTCGTCTTTACGGTAATACACAGTGCGTCGCCTTGAAATGTGAAGCCCAATTCATCGCCCTGTACTGTGATACCCGGTATGTTGCCCTGTACTGAGCCCCCAATACGTCGTCATATACTGTGATCTCCAATACGTTGTTTGTACGGTAATATGCAGTTCGTCGCCCTGTACTATGATACA
>NW_018468042.1:0-591 GCF_002113885.1 Mizuhopecten yessoensis
CAGGTAACATTCCCTACTCTTATTTTTTAGTAGAATAGAATTTCCCACACCGAGGGAAACATTTACACATAACACCCACACATTTCCAACTCTTACTTTTTAGTAAAATAGAATATCCTACACCAAGGGAAACATTTACACCTAAAACCCTTTAATTCACACAACAGTTAACATTCCCCACTCTTCCTTTTTAGTTAAATATATTCTCCCACACCAAGGGAAACATTTACACACAACACCATCACCTTCACACCACAGGTAACATTCCCTGCTCTTCCTTTTTAGTTAAATAGAATCTCCCACACCAAGGGAAACATTTATATATAGCACCCTCACCTTCACAGCACAGGTAACATTCCCTGCTCTTCCTTTTTAGTAAAATAGAATCTCCCACACCAAGGGAAACATGTATATATAGCACCCTCACCTTCACAGCACAGGTAACATTCCCTGCGCTTCCTTTTTAGTAAAATAGAATCTCCCACACCAAACATTTCCAATACAAAGCAGTTAAAATCTGCACTACACTCCAAAAGTAAAGATGCTACACCAACCAAACTTGGATAATAGTTTCACTTAGTGTTTTTTTTT
>NW_018468043.1:0-591 GCF_002113885.1 Mizuhopecten yessoensis
AAACAGTTATTGACAGATATGGACAAGATTCGTTAAATCATTGATGAATTTAGCTTTCTGACAATTTTGTGCAGGAAGTTCCTCGTAGAAATGACATTAAAGAAATCTTTGCATTTATTATTTGATTAATTCATTCGATGACACGCGATGTGGGAATTTTGGGTAAATGTGTTTTTCTTTGTTCCCCGCTGTGTTAAAGTTAAGATTTATTTGGAAACATTATCTGACGTTTCATTTGATCTTCCTTTTTTCTCTTACTTTGCCGAGGCGTTCTAATGTAAGCATATATTTCGATATGTTTTATTGAAAATGCAATTAAAATAGTATCATAAAAATTGATATTCAGACGTTGAATTACCTTTCTGTAAATTTTTGACAGATGTTTACAAAATTTTCACGTTTAACCATTAATTAATGTTTTTTGCGTTCATTTTTTTTATTATAAGTTCCTCGTAGCAAAGACAATTAAAACAAACTGCATTTATAAGTTGACTAAATTTCATTTGTTAGCATCCGATGAAGGAACTTTGGGTATTTTTTTAAAATATGTTTTTTGCGTTCCCCGCTGTGTTTAAGTTCAAATTTATTTTG
>NW_018468044.1:0-591 GCF_002113885.1 Mizuhopecten yessoensis
TGATTAATATAAGTTGAAATAATTTGTTTCATAATTGTTGTAAAACAAATAAAGTTTATATATAATACAAAAACCTTTTGTCATTAATTAATTTCCTAGCGATGTTAGCTCAAATGCTTGTTTGTGTAATACTCAGGAACTTGCTAGAGAGGTATGTGCTGCAGGTATAACGGACAAGTTTCTCGCTGTCACTGATGAAGAATGTGTTCATTTAATGACATCTGAGGAGTTCCCGAAACTGAAACAGAAATTTGATGTATTCCTTTCACGACACGGCCATCGTTATGTGAGAGAGGTGAGCCAATTAATTATAAGCACAGACAGCTGTAGACAATCGGATATTCTACGTAATTTAGTAGCTGTAATTAGTGATTAATACTGATATACTATAGTTTAAATGCCATTTCTACTGATTTGAATTACTTTAATTTACATACTGAAATGATCAGGAATTAGCTTGGTTAACCTGCATTTTAAACATTTACGACCCTAATTGCAGGTATTGGTTTGATATATCACATTGGTGTCAACCTCTGGAACCTCCAATGAGAGAGATCTCGCCTCATACCACATTGAGAGAGATCTCGCCTC
>NW_018468045.1:0-591 GCF_002113885.1 Mizuhopecten yessoensis
CAAATAGAACAAGGGTAGTTATCCAATAGCTATCCTAGAAATGATGTGATGTACTAATACCAAATTGCAATAACATGTGTGTGTCATGCATTCTTCTTTGACAGTACACACAAGTTTAAGTAAGCTTCATAAGGAATTTATCAAGCAGTTTTTAAAGGATTTATTGTTTTTTACTTACAACACACATATACGTTTTGGGATTCAAAATTATCAGCACTATAGGGTCTGGGTATACCCAGCGCCATCTGTGTAATGATAAGTCAAGAGAATTCCAGAGTGTAAGCAAACTCAAAATCGATGAAACTATATATGGCAGTATATAAACAAATGAAATGTACGCTGAGTCCATTGAAAATATTTCAAGGAGAATAAGATTTAGTGTTTCGTAAAAAAAACAAGCGTCTTTAACGATGACATATACCAGGAAATTATAATTCAAATATACTAAAACACAACTTGTCAACGTATAAACCGCTAGGTAACAACGAGTAAACCGCTAGGTAACAACGAACCTATCACCGCACACTAATGAGCATAATCAAAAACGTCGATATACCTGTATACCTGTCGATATACCTGTATACCTGTGTA
>NW_018468046.1:0-592 GCF_002113885.1 Mizuhopecten yessoensis
TTAGAGATATAACCAGTGTCACTCCACCAATCAATAGAGATATAAGTAGTGTCACTCCACCAATCAATAGAGATATAACCACAGTGTCACTCCACCAATCAGTAGAGATATAAGTAGTGTCACTCTACCAATCAATAGAGATATAACCAGAGATATAACTACAGTGTCACTCCACCAATCATTAGAGATATAACTACAGTGTCACTCCACCAATCAGTAGAGATATAACCAGAGTCACTCAACCAACCAAAAGAGATATAATCAGTGTCACTCCAGCAATCAATAGAAATATAACCAGTGTCACTCCACCAATCGTTAGAGATATAACCAGTGTCACTCAACCAATCAAAAGAGATATAGTCAGTGTCACTCCACCAATCATTAGAGATATAACCAGTGTCACTCAACCAACCAAAAGAGATATAGTCAGTGTCACTCGACCAATCAATAGAGATATAACCAGTGTCACTCCACCAATCATTAGAGATATAACCAGTGTCACTCAACCAACCAAAAGAGATATAATCAGTGTCACTCCACCAATCAATAGAAATATAACCAGTGTCACTCCACCAATCAATAGAGATATAAC
>NW_018468047.1:0-592 GCF_002113885.1 Mizuhopecten yessoensis
CAATCTTTTAATGGTTATTCTTTCCGGGTTGGTGCTGCCACCTCCTGAGCGGCTGCTGGCGTTGAGGATCATGTCATTCAAACCTTGGGTAGATGGTCCTCCAACTGCTATATACGTATATGCGTACGGATCCTACCGTTATTTCAAATGCACAAAAATACTACCTTGTCCAACTGAAATCATTTCATGTTTTACTTTGTGCTTGTTTACTTGTTCTTTATACCTCAATCTTCAATTTTAGTTATTATTACCTAGTTTATATTAAGTATTGGGGGCTCTCACTCACTAGTAATTTCCAATTCCTCGTTTCGTTCCATTTGGGTTTTAATTCCTGGGGAATTTTCCCCCCAATACTTTTCTGTAGTATTATTTACTTATCTGTTGATTATTTTACTGCTTTTGCTTTAATTTTTCTGTCTATTCTTGATTCTACTAGGCTCTTGAATCGCTCAGGAGTTTCGTCTTGCCAGCTCTTAAATCGCTTAAGTCTGGTGGTCAGTTTGGCTCTCTTGAATCGCTCAAGGCAAAAGCTCTCTGCTTTTAAATGGCTTAAAAGTTTTCTTTACTACTTATATATATGAGTATCTTATAT
>NW_018468048.1:0-592 GCF_002113885.1 Mizuhopecten yessoensis
TCTTACCATTTGTTTAGATAAGTGCTTATTACTGTAATATTACCTCAAAGAAGTGTTTCATAATTTGGGGGTATTTTCCTACCTTGACGATTTATATCTTACTTCGTTATTTTGGGTCTGTGTATAGTTACTAATTTCCCAACTTTATTAATCAACTAAATTCTTTGTTTAGACCTTATTAACTCCTTATCTCATCATCAGGCATGGAGGGGGGTGATTTTTAGCTGTAGTGTCAGTGGTCACAGGAGTGACGGCAGCGATCATAAAATCACCACTTAGTCATGCCTGATTACTAGAACGACAACCTGTAGAGATTCATCCCATAAAGTGTTAGGCAGAAACCACTTAGAATTACCACCAGATTTGGTTTAACGTGTAAATGTGAAGTGTCAGTCTGGAATAGAGTAATTCTTATAACTTGCGTGGAGAATAGAGAAGTGTCAACAGTGCCTCTGGATGTGTTTTGTGTATTCCACTGGATTATCGTGTAACTCTGGAACTGGATACCGTTTATAAGGGATTTATGTGACTTCTGTGCAGTATATTTTGTTAGATTCATAAGGGATTTATGTGACTACTGTGCAGTATATTG
>NW_018468049.1:0-592 GCF_002113885.1 Mizuhopecten yessoensis
TCAGCAACATAACCAGCGTCAAAATATTGCTCCCACGGCAACTGTACATGTTCGGCCATTCTTCTGACCAATACAGACACCGTTACAACTCGCGGAGAAAAGGTTATCGATTTCTAGCAAAATTATAAAGATCGCAATAAGCTTGATGGACCTACGACTGAAACTTCAGTGAAATTAACAATATCATGAAGCGCGCCGGCTAAAACAAATTATATTTAGAAACCGAAAGTAAAGCACTGCGCATGTGCTCTGTCCAAGCTTCCTGTTCTGGTGCTATCTGTTGTAATTTACTCCGACCCGCGCATAAGTGGTTTTTCCCCACGACCTTTGACATAACATTTTGAGGCCGCTTATAAGAAATTACGTGTTGATACGTCTATGCATGGGTACATACCAACAAACTTCCATATTTTTATCATTTTGAGGAAAAGTTATGAGCCCATCTCATACTATATAAACTGACATGACCCTGTATGAGATGATACCTTATAATTAATATCCTTTTGGTTTCTGTATTTTCTGTTTCATGCGGCCGTAAACCAAGGTTGGGAACCACGTGATCGTACCAGGGCGATCATTCCATCAACATTTA
>NW_018468050.1:0-592 GCF_002113885.1 Mizuhopecten yessoensis
GGTTTGTTAATCCGTGTGCACGGTTTGTTAATCCGTGTGCACGGTGTGTTAATCCGTGCGCACGGTTTCGTAATCCGTGCGCACGGTTTGTCAATCCGTGTGCACGGTTTGGTAAACCGTGCGCACGGGTTAATAATCCGTGTGCACGGTTTGGTAATCCGTGCGCACGGGTTGTTAATCCGTGTGCACGGTTTATTAATCCGTGCGCACGGTTTGGTAATCCGTGCGCACGGTTTAGTAATCCGTGCGCACGGTTTAGTAATCCGTGCCCACGGTTTAGTAATCCGTGCGCACGGTTTGTCAATCCATGCGAACGGTTTGGTAATCCGTGCGCACGGATTAATAATCCGTGTGCACGGTTTGTTAATCCGTGTGCACGGTTTGGTAATCCGTGCGCACGGTTTGTTAATCCGTGCGCACGGTTTGTTAATCCGTGCGCACGGTTTGTTAATCCGTGCGCAGGGTTTAGTAAATGTTTAACCATGTCCCTTCGGGGGCTCCGTACGATTTCGATGGTGCCTGTAAGTCGGAGTTACCAGAAAGCTGTAAACTACGGAGCCCCCGAAGGGACATGGTAAAACATTTACTAAAC
>NW_018468051.1:0-315 GCF_002113885.1 Mizuhopecten yessoensis
CCGTCTACTTCTTTTTATATCAGTCTACTTCTCTGTATCTCAGTCTACATCTTTGTATCTCAGTCTATGTCTTTGTATCTCAGTTTACTTCTTTTTATCTCAGTCTACTTCTTTATATCTCAGTCTACTTCTTTGTATCTCAGTCTACCTCTTTGTATCTCAGTCTACTTCTTTGCATCTCAGTCTAATTCTTTGTGTGTCAGTGTACTTCTTTGTATCTCAGTCTACTTCTTGGTATCTCAGTCTACCTCTGTGTATCTCAGTCTACTTCTTTGTATCTCAGTCTACTTCTTTGTATCTCAGTCTACTTCTTTG
>NW_018468051.1:335-592 GCF_002113885.1 Mizuhopecten yessoensis
TCAGTCTACTTCTTTGTATCTCAGTCTACTTCTTTGTCTCTTAGTCTTCTTCTTTGTATCTTAGTCTACTTATTTGTGTGTCAGTCTACTTCTTTGCATCTCAGTCTACTTCTTTGTGTGTCAGTCTACTTCTGTGTGTCTCCGTCTATTTCTTTGTATCTCAGTCTTCTTCTTTGTATCTCAGTCTTCTTCTTTGTATCTTAGTCTACTTCTTTGTGTGTCAGTCTACTTCTTTGCATCTCAGTCTACTTCTTTGT
>NW_018468052.1:0-592 GCF_002113885.1 Mizuhopecten yessoensis
CTTAATTAGAACAGGTTTCTCTGACAGCAGTGACCTCAATAAAACGTAATTTCTTCTCTGACTGCAGTGGTCTCTTAGAACAGGTTTCTCTGACAGCAGTGACCTCAATAAAACGTAATTTCTTCTCTGACTGCAGTGGTCTCTTAGAACAGGTTTCTCTGTCAGTAGTGACCCCTCATTAAGACGAGGTTTCTTCTCTGACTGCAGTGGTCTCTTAATTAGAACAGGTTCCTCTGACAGCAGTGACCTCAATAAAACGTAGTTTCTTCTCTGACTGCAGTGGTCTCTTAGAACAGGTTTCTCTGTCAGTAGTGACCTCAATAAAACATAGTTTCTTCTCTGACTGCAGTGGTCTCTTAATTAGAACAGATTTCTCTGTCAGTAGTGACCCCTCAATAAGACGAGGTTTCTTCTCTGACTGCAGTGGTCTCTTAATTAGAACAGATTTCTCTGTCAGTAGTGACCCCTCAATAAAACATAGTTTCTTCTCTGACTGCATTGGTTTCTCAGAGCAGGTTTCTCTTGTCAGTAGTGACCCCTCAATAAGACATAGTTTCTTCTCTGACTGCAGTGGTCTCTTAATTAGAACAGG
>NW_018468053.1:0-592 GCF_002113885.1 Mizuhopecten yessoensis
TCACACAGTACACAAACACATACGGACACTTCACACGGTACATAAGGACAGTTCACACGGTACATAATGAGAGTTTACACAGTACACAAGCACATAAGGACACTTCACACGGTACATAACGAGAGTTCAAACGGTACATAACAAGAGTTCACACAGTACCCAAGCACATAAGGACAGTTCACACGGTACGTAACGAGAGGTCACACGGTACATAAGGAGAGTTCACACAGTACACAAGCACATAAGGACACTTCACACGGTATATAACGAGAGTTCACACGGTACATAACAAGAGTTCACACAGTACCCAAGCACATAAGGACAGTTCACACGGTACATAACGAGAGTTTACACGGTACATAACGAGAGTTCACACAGTACACAAGCACATAAGGACACTTCACACGGTACATAACGAGAGTTCACACGGTACATAACAAGAGTTCACACAGTACACAAGCACATAAGGACAGTTCACACGGTACATAACGAGAGTTCACACGGTACATAAGGAGAGTTCACACAGTACACAAGCACATAAGGACACTTCACACGGTACATAACGAGAGTTTACACGGTACATAACAAGAGT
>NW_018468054.1:0-592 GCF_002113885.1 Mizuhopecten yessoensis
GCAGTATTACACAATACAGTATCACACAATACAGTATCACACAATGCAATATAACACAATGCAGTATAACACAATGCAGTATCACACAATACAGTATCAAACAATGCACTATCACACAATGCAGTATCACACAACGCACACAATGCAGTATTACACAATGTAGTATAACACAATACAGTATCACACAATGCAGTATTACACAATACAGTATCACACAATACAGTATCAAACAATGCACTATCACACAATGCACTATCACACAACGCACACAATACAGTATCACACAATGCAGTATCACACAATACAGTATAACACAATGCAGTATCACACAATACAGTATCACACAATAACGTATCAAACAATGCACTATCACACACTGCACTATCACACAACGCACACAATGCAGTATCACACAATCCAGTATCACACAATGAAGTATTACACAATACAGTATCACACAATACAGTATAACACAATGCAATATAACACAATACAGTATCACACAATACAGTATCACACAATGCAGTTTCACACAATACAGTATCATACAATGTAGTATCACACAAGACAGTATCACACAATGTAGTATCAC
>NW_018468055.1:0-153 GCF_002113885.1 Mizuhopecten yessoensis
CCAAGGTCGTGTATCGTGTATAGTTTGTTATATATTGTTAATGCGCCCTTATAATAGACAAGATCGTGTATCGTGTATAGTTTGTTATATATTGTTAATGCGTCCTAATAACAGCCAAGGTCGTGTATCGTGTATAGTTTGTTATATATTGTT
>NW_018468055.1:376-592 GCF_002113885.1 Mizuhopecten yessoensis
TCGTGTATCGTGTATAGTTTGTTATATATTGTTAATGCGTCCTAATAACAGCCAAGATCGTGTATCGTGTATAGTTTGTTATATATCGTTAGTGCGTCCTAATAACAGCCAAGATCGTGTATCGTGTATATTTTGGTATATATTGTTAATGCGTCCTAATAACAGCCAAGGTCGTGTATCGTGTTTAGTTTGTTATTAATTGTTAATGCGTCCTAA
>NW_018468056.1:0-592 GCF_002113885.1 Mizuhopecten yessoensis
CCAGTGCCTGACACACAGAGCTGATTTGCGATACCGTTTGACCGTAATGAATAGTTTTTGTTATTTGCATTCGTTTGCCTATAGCTCCCCTTCACATGGATTTTCACACCCCCGGCCTTACCCGACCAGTTCCGTAAGTGCCCCCCAGGCGGGGAGAAAACTACGGTCCAGGTACATGCACAAAGTGGTTATGTTTACCTGTATACGGGATTGTGTTGTAATTTTACATGTGTCGATTAAGTTTGTTTAAAAACACAGAAAACACAATTTCTAAATATAAGAATGTATAGACAGAAAGATAAGTTTATAGATGTTGCTAGAATATAGAAACATACGTAAACATCAAGTTTATATGTTATACAGATGTACGCAAGCAATGATCGTCCAGCTTTTTATCGTTCGCCCATCGTGCACACACCGTTCACATATCGTGCGCACACCGCACACCGTGTAACGTTGTGCGATCCCACAACTGTAAGATACGATTTGAAACATATTTTTTATTCCCACAGAGATGTTTAAAACGGCGATTGTTAAGCTTCTGATATATTATACATGACTTCAGACAGGGCAAGCTTGTTGGACCAAACTG
>NW_018468057.1:0-592 GCF_002113885.1 Mizuhopecten yessoensis
AGTGATGACAGTACTTACTACCCAGTGATGACGGTACTTACTACCAAGTCGGGACAGTACTTACTACCCAGTGAGACAGTACTTACTACCCAGTGATGACAGTACTTACTACCCAGTGAGTACAGTACTAACTACCCAGTGAGGACAGTACTAACTGCCCAGTGAGGACAGTACTTACTCCCCAGTGAGGACAGTACTTACGACCCAGTGATGACAGTACTTACTACCCAGTGAGGATAGTACTTACTACCCAGTGAGAACAGTACTTACTACCCAGTTGGGACAGTACTTACTACCCAGTCAGGACAGTACTGACTACCCAGTCAGGACAGTAGTTACTACCCAGTCAGGACAGTACTTACTACTCAGTGAGGACAGTACTTACGACCCAGTGAGGACAGTACTTACTACCCAGTCAGGATAGTACTTATTACTCAGTGAGGACAGTACTTACTACCCAGTGAGGACAGTACTTACTACCTAGTGAGGACAGTACTTACGACCCAGTGAGGACAGTACTGACGACCCAGTGATGACAGTACTTACGACCCAGTGATGACAGTACTTACTACCCAGTCAGGACAGTACTTAC
>NW_018468058.1:0-592 GCF_002113885.1 Mizuhopecten yessoensis
CATGCCTGACTGAAGAGAGACTGGGGGAAGTTAAATCAACACATATCTGACTGAAGAGAGACTGGGGAAGTTAAATCAACACATACCTGACTGAAGAGAGACTGGGGAAGTTAAATCAACACATGCCTGACTGAAGAGAGACTGGGGGAAGTTAAATCAACACATACCTGAGTGGAGAGGGACTGGGGAAGTTAAATCAACACATACCTGACTGAGGAGAGACTGAGGGAAGTTAAATCAACACATACCTGAGTGAAGAGAGACTGGGGAAGTTAAATCAACACATACCTGACTGANCTGAGGGAAGTTAAATCAACACATACCTGAGTGAAGAGAGACTGGGGAAGTTAAATCAACACATACCTGACTGAAGAGAGACTGGGGAAGTTAAATCAACACATGCCTGACTGAAGAGAGACTGGGGGAAGTTAAATCAACACATACCTGACTGAAGAGAGACTGGGGAAGTTAAATCAACACATACCTGACTGAGGAGAGACTGAGGGAAGTTAAATCAACACATACCTGACTAAAGAGAAACTGGGGGAAGTTAAATCAACACATACCTGACTGAGGAGAGACTGGGGAAAGT
>NW_018468059.1:0-592 GCF_002113885.1 Mizuhopecten yessoensis
GAATGAGTGTCTATTTTACCTATAGTCTACGTGGTGACTTCTTATGAAGTTGTGCATTGACAGACTAGCCATATATCCTCAGAATAAGTGTCTATTTTACCAAACAACCTACGTACGTGGTGACATCTTATAAAGTTTTTTATAGACTAGCCGTATATATCCTCAGAATGATTGTATCTTTTACAAATAGACTACGTGGTGACTTCATATAAAGATTTACACTGAGAAACTAGTCATACTGCCACAGGATGAGCGTCTATTTTACCAATATACTACGTGGTTACTTCATATAAAGTTTTACACAGATAAACTAGACATATATCCTCAGAATGAGTAACTTTAGAACATCCCAATTGTTATTTATGAACTAGAAGTCCTTCCTTCCAAGGAGAATCCTCAATATTGAGATGATACCACGGACACATAAGATACTCCCCTCAATCTTATAAACAAAATGACGCTATTTCAGATATCTAAGCATATTTGTAATTACGCTATGGCGTGATGGAAATTTACCGTGAAGATCTTTAATAAAACAGCCAATGATACAAGTACAAAACATCACATGACTTAACTGGGTTCCTTTTAAGTC
>NW_018468060.1:0-592 GCF_002113885.1 Mizuhopecten yessoensis
GCCTCTACTAGAGTATATACATAACTACCATAGAGGACTGTAGAAAGACCATTGCCTTCCCTAGAGTATATATATAACTACCACAGGGGACAGTAGCACGATCATTGCCTCCCCTAGAGTATATATATAACTACCACAGGGGACTGTAGCACGATCATTGCCTCCCCTAGAGTACATATACCTACCACAGGGACTGTAGCTCGATCATTGCCTCTCCTTTAGTACATTTATATATATATATATATAACTACCACAGGGACAGTAGAACGGTCATTGCCTCCCCTAGAGTATACATATAACTACCACAGAGGAGTGTAGAACGTTCATTGCCTCCCCTATATTATATATATATAACTACCACAGGGGACAGTAGCACGATTGTTGCCTCCCCTAGAGTATATATAACTACCACAGGGACTGTAGCTCGATCATTGCCTCCCCTGCAGTATATATATAACTACCACAGGAACAGTAGCACGGTCATTGCCTCCCCTAGAGTATACATATAACTACCACAGAGGAGTGTAGAACGTTCATTGCCTCCCCATATAGTATATATATAACTACCACAGGGGACAGTAGCACGAGCATT
>NW_018468061.1:0-592 GCF_002113885.1 Mizuhopecten yessoensis
TTATTACACACACTAACAAAGTCAGTATACTTGTTGTTACACACATTAACAAAGTCAGCTTACCTATTGTTACACACACTTACACGGTCAGTATACCTGTTGTAACACACACTTACACAGTCAGTATACCTGTTGGTACACACACTAACACAGTCAGTATACTTGTTGTTACACACATTAACACAGTCAGTATACCTGTTGTAACACACACTAACACAATCAGTATACCTGTTGGTACTCACACTAACACAGTCAGTATACCTTTTGTTACACACACAAACATAGTCAGCATACCTGTTGGTAAACACACTTACACAGTCAGTATACCTGTTGTTACACACACTAACACAGTCAGTATACCTGTTGTTACAAATACTAGCATAGTCAGTAAACTTGTTGGTACACACAATAACACAGTCAGTAAACTTGTTGTTACAAACACTTACAAAGTCAGTATACCTGTTGGTACACACACTAACACAGTCAGTATACCTGTTATAACACACACTAACAAAGTCAGTATACCTGTTGTTACAAATACTAGCATAGTCAGTATACTTATTGTTACACAAACTAACACATTCAGTATACC
>NW_018468062.1:0-592 GCF_002113885.1 Mizuhopecten yessoensis
ATGCCCGTTTAAAACCCATTAAAAAAGATCAGATGTGTTAAAAATACATGTTAAAATATTATTAAACGAGCCATTTTTAACATGCATTAAAAAGACTGCGATATCGTGAAAATTAACACATATTAAAATATAATCAAGCCTGCTGGTTTAACATCTATTAAAAAGAATGGATATAACCTGTTTAACACCTATTAAAAGATGACCACAATTAATACATATTAAACAGCACTAATTAATAGGTATTAAGCAGTATTAAAAATCATTAACCGTTCCCAGTTTATGGGTATTAAAAGATTTTCCTAGTAATTAAAAATAACCCACACATTTTTCATACCTATGAAATTTTTAATAAAACAAAATTTACATTGATTTTTAATGAATATTAAACTTGAAATTAAAAGAAAATTAAAATGAAATATTAATCGAGAATTTATAAAATAAAAATAGATGTGTTTCTGGTTTCATCAAAAAGGTAGGTATATACGTATATCTATAGGTAGATTTTTTTCAGATTTTTTTTACTCAATACTGAGGTAGAAACTTGCATTATATGGGCTTAAGCTTTCTGACTTTGAAAATTCTAATACAAACT
>NW_018468063.1:0-592 GCF_002113885.1 Mizuhopecten yessoensis
GTGGGAGGACTGTAGAGAATGTAGATGGTTGTGTTGGGTTTGTTAACTGTGTTAGTGGGACGACTGTAGAGAATGTAGATGGTTGTGTTGGGTTTGTTTCCTGTGTTAGTGAGAGGACTGTAGAGAATGTAGATGGTTGTGTTAGGTTTGTTTCCTGTGTTAGTGGGAGTACTGCAGATAATGTAGATGGTTGTGTTAGGTTTGTTTCCTATGTTAGTGGGAGGACTGCAGATAATGCAGATGGTTGTGTTGGGTTTGTTTCCTGTGTTAGTGAGAGGACTGTAGAGAATGTAAATGGTTGTGTTGGGTTTGTTACCTGTGTTAGTGGGAGGACTGTAGAGAATGTAGATGGTTGTGTTAGGTTTGTTTCCTGTGTTAGTGGGAGGACTGCAGATAATGTAGATGGTTGTGTTAGGTTTGTTTCCTATGTTAGTGGGAGGACTGCAGATAATGTAGATGGTTGTGTTGGGTTTGTTTCCTGTGTTAGTGGGAGAACTGTAGAGAATGTAGATGGTTTTGTTAGGGTTTTTTTCCTGTGAAAGTGGGGGGACTGTAGAGAATGTAGATGGTTGTGTTAGGTTTGATTCCTGTG
>NW_018468064.1:0-592 GCF_002113885.1 Mizuhopecten yessoensis
GAGGGCTACATGGATAGACAAAGGTTATCTCTAGTAGGACACAGATCTGGATAAGGGCTACATTGATAGACAAAGGTTATCTCTAGTAGGACACAGACCTGGATGAGGGCTACATTGATAGACAAAGGTTATCTCTAGTAGGACACAGACCTGGATAATGCTACATGGATAGACAAAGTTTATCTCTAGTAGGATACAGACCTGGATAAGGGCTACAGTGGTAGAAAAAGGTTATCTCTAGTAGGACACAGACCTGGATAATGCTACATGGATAGACAAAGTTTATCTCTAGTAGGATACAGACCTGGAAAAGGGCTACAGTGGTAGAAAAAGGTTATATCTAGTAGGACACAGACGTGGATAAGGACTACAGGGATAGACAAAGGTTATATCTAGTAGGATACGGACCTGGATGAGGACGACAGGGATAGACAAAGGTTATATCTAGTAGGACACAGACCTGGATAAGGACTACAGGGATAGACAAAGGTTATCTCTAGTAGGACACAGACCTGGATAAGGATTTCATGGATAGACAAAGGTCATTTCTAGTAGGACACAGACCTGGATAAGGGCTACATGGATAGACAAA
>NW_018468065.1:0-592 GCF_002113885.1 Mizuhopecten yessoensis
GCTATACAGTGTAATGGTATTCCACTGTCTGTCTACACCCCGCTTTACAGTGTGATGGTATTCCATTGTCTGTCTACACCCCGCTATACAGTGTAATGGTATTCCATTGTCTGTCTACACCCCGCTTTACAGTGTAATGGTATTCCACTGTCTGTCTACACCCCGCTATACAGTGTAATGGTATTCCACTGTCTGTCTACAGTACTCCTGTGACACTGTTTAATGGTATTCCACTGTCTGTCTACACCCCGCTATACAGTGTAATGGTATTCTGCTATCTGTCTACACCCAGGCTAACTTGTGTAATGATATTCTGCTATCTGTCTACAGTACTCCTGTGACACTGTTTAATGGTATTCTACTGTCTGTCTACACCCCGCTATACAGTGTAATGGTATTCCACATTTTAAACCCCTTGTACCTTGTGTTACGATATTCCTCTATCTATCTATACCCTGACTACACACTGTTACAGTTTTTGTCTGTACTCAGCACTTATACAGTGGTACTTGGGTTTTGCTGATTGCCACTTATTTCAATCTTGTAGTTGTATTCAAAAGGATGGGTTTTATTGCAGGTTCAATAAATCACT
>NW_018468066.1:0-592 GCF_002113885.1 Mizuhopecten yessoensis
TACATAAACGTACCGTATTCTTCCTATTTCAATTAATTTCTTTCCGAATAGCATATCCTTCATATACATTTTACGTAAATTAGTCCACTAAGAATAACATTACCATCGTATATCAAGGAGCAAGACTACAACTGATACAGGAGCAGTTTCAGGCCGTCAATGGGTTCCCAGGAGTTGTTAGGGCTATAGACGGTACTCACATTCCAATTGCGGCTCCAAGTGACCACAAGTCCTCCTACCTAAACAGGAAAAAATACCATTCCTTGGTGCTCCAAGTAAGAGAAAAAAGTTTAAAATAATACAATTCCGAAGATTTACTACCTATCATGAGTTTTGACAGCGATAAGTAACATTTTATTTTATAGAAAGTATACAAAAGTATAAATATCTACCTATCCGCGTTGTTTGTACCTTGAGGATAACGGATGTGCTCTATGTACTTTTTTAATAAGGCTTGTGCAATAATAAGTGAAATAAAGACACACCTTTTTGTTGAATGTAAATTCAGGCAGTGGCTGATCATTAAATGGGATTCACCGATGTATACGTTGGATGGCCAGGGTCTGTACATGATGCCAGGATTTACACCAAC
>NW_018468067.1:0-592 GCF_002113885.1 Mizuhopecten yessoensis
AAAAAGAATGTTACCTTATGAAATTTGGACTTTCAATGGTAAATTTAAATCTATCGAAATTGTTGATCAGTTCTGTTATTTTGGATTAGTTTTTAACTATAATGGAAGATTTACTGCTTGTCAAGGACGGAAAGCATATTACCACTTAAAAAGAAAAATGAAAGATTTTGCCCTTAATACGGAAACTATAATGTCTTTATTCGATACATATTTTGCATGTATATTGAATTACGGGTGTGAAGTTTGGGGGCATAATGTACTGCCACAAATTGAAAAAATCCATCTCCTTTTTCTCAAAGACCTATTAAATGTTAAGAAAACTGTCAATACTTCTATGGTTTACTTTGAAACTGGGAGATATTCATTATATGTGCAACGTAAAATGACCATAATGAGATATTGGTTAAATTTTTTAAATACTAGTAACTGTGTTTTAATGTTACGACGCATTAGTCGAATTGAATATCAGAAAAACCCAATTAAATTTACAATTAGGTTTTCTAATTAAGCGTGAACTATGTAGTTTGGGTTTTAATTATATATTATTTCAATATGTACAAAATGAAAATCTTTTTTTGCAAATGTATGCTCA
>NW_018468068.1:0-592 GCF_002113885.1 Mizuhopecten yessoensis
ACTGTCAACCGGGAACTAGTTACACCTATCTTATTGCCAACCGGGTATAAGTTACACCTATTTTACTTTCAACCGGGAAATTGTTACACATATCTTATTGTCAATCGGGAACTAGTTACACCTACCGTCCTGTCAACCGGGAACGAGATACACATATCTTACTGTCTACCTGGAACTAGGTACACATATCTTACTGTCAACCCGGAACTAGTTACACCTATCTTATTGCCAACCGGGTATAAGTTACACCTATTTTACTGTCAACCGGGAAATTGTTACACATATCTTATTGTCAATCGGGAACTAGTTACACCTCCCGTCCTGTCAACCGGGAACGAGATACACATTTCTTACTGTCAACCTGGAACTAGGTACACATATCTTACTGTCAACCGGGCACTAGTTATATCTATCTTACTGTCAACCGGGAACTAGTTACACCTATCTTATTGTCAACCGGGAATAAGTTACCTGTCAACAGGGAACTAGTTACACCTATCTTACTGTCAACCGGGAACTAGTTCCACCTACGGTCCTGTCAACCGGGACCTAGATACACCTATCTTACTGTCAACCGGAAACTAGTTACACC
>NW_018468069.1:0-592 GCF_002113885.1 Mizuhopecten yessoensis
GTGGCAACCCCTTCAAGAATGACTTAAGGAGGCTCCACCCTTTCGGAATTAGCCAGCAGAATTCAATGAAAATTTCACATAATGGTTATGTCACTATGTAGAGATGATTTTATGAAAATCTAAGCATTCCGATAAACTGGGGATTTTTTGTAAAATTGAACCCCTTTAAGATTTGTTTGTGCATGTGGCATTATTCGAAACTATTACAAGAATAAAATAATGAAAAGAACATTGCCAATCAACCCTACACATAGTTTATTTATAATAAAGTATCTACAAAATGTTACAAAAAGCGTTTTTTTATTGAAATTGTATGGATAAAAGTTACTAAATACAATCTAAGTACAAACAGAACACATAGTTTCATACAAAATGATGGAAAAATTGAACCAAATACACACAAAGTCTTTATAATTCATTTATTTTACATTTTACAATAATTTTGATCCTGATGAGAGTTGTCTACCTTGAAAAAAATTGGAACTTTTTACAGAGGGATAGAATTAATACAATGACACTTATTTTATTTACTATACCAAAAACAACGGAAATAAATTAAATTACTATATTTAATTGTCAATTTATTGTTCTT
>NW_018468070.1:0-592 GCF_002113885.1 Mizuhopecten yessoensis
ATTTCACTAGGGTGATGTTTACAATGAAAATTACATATTTTTTTCGATTAAACAGAAACGTTTCAGAACCGTCTCTTGTATATTTGTATACTTTGTGCAATGCTATTTTATTATTTTACCGAGTGGTATTTAACGGTTATTTTTAGTAGTAATGGTTTATGGAATTTTTTATCACGGAGTGTAATTTTTCGTAATAATATTTTACGCGTTGTTAATGTTTGCGTATATTTGCACATTAGTCAATTTTTGTTTCAGAGAAACTGATTTCATAATGACCAAACCACGAATACCATGATATTTGATATATGCAGCAAAACACAATGTGACTCTTTTCATTTTATCTGTGTTAAAATGAACATCATGAATAATAAATGCCAATATCATGTTGGCATTATTGTTAAGAGGCTTAAGCTATCAAACCATAATCTTACTTTGAAAATGTCATAACCGATCACTAAAGAAACCAAGAGAAATATTCCTTTCTCTGAATTAAACTCTTCATAGCTTTGTTAAATATCTCTGAATTAAACTCTATATAGCTTTGTTGAATATCTCTGAATTAAACTTTATATAGCTTTGTTTACGACGATAC
>NW_018468071.1:0-592 GCF_002113885.1 Mizuhopecten yessoensis
CACAGCAACACTGGGGATCACAGCGGTGACCACAGCAACACTGGGAATCACACCGGGGATCACACCGGGGATCAAACATCAGATCATCACGGGAGTACTGGGGATCATTCATCAGACACACATGGTACCACCGAGGATCACAGCGGAGACCAAACCGGGGATCACACCGGGCATCAAACTGGGGATCACAATGGAGACCATAGCGGGGATCACAGTGGAGACCATAGCGGGGATCACAGTGGAGACCATAACGGGGATCACAGTGGAGACCATAGCGGGGACCACAGTGGAGACCATAGCGGGGACCACAGTGGAGACCATAGCGGGGACCACAGCGGAGACCATAGCGGGGANAACGGGGATCACAGCGGAGACCATAGCGGGGATCACAGCGGGGATCACTCCGGGGACCATAATGATCACCATAATGAAGATGGCCATGACAGCCATTACCCTCATGCTCAGCACGTCTACCTCAACATGAAACTTTCTAGCGGATGTTGTCATAATAAAAAGGCAGACGTACACGTAGAGCACGGTAAATATATCCCTTTTATATTATCTATATCGTTATTAAAACAATCCTTTATAT
>NW_018468072.1:0-592 GCF_002113885.1 Mizuhopecten yessoensis
TGATTTGCTAAGAAAGTGTTTTATAAGTTTTCAAATGTCATCAAACAATGTTTCTTTTTTCTTTCTTATAATTATAACTTGGTTGAATGTTCAAGCCTATATGTTTGTAAGTGTATATGAGTGTGTCTTGTTGAGCAATGTATTAAAATTATGCTTTCTGTCCATCTATACCGGTTAAGAGAAGACTTATATAGGCTAAGCCTCTTGTCTCATCCAATTGTTCAATTTTTTTGTCCAATAAAATTTGTTGAAATAAATAAGTCCCCTTTACATGTACCAGGGATGTGTAGTGGACTACACATCCCTGCATGTACAATGTCTTTTACCATTAACGTTAATATTTCTAATATTTGTTCTACCTTTAATTGTATCTGTATTTAATAAAGGCGTTAATTGCACTGATTTTTTTGTAAACAAATGATATATGGTTATAAATGATAAATGCATACTTGCCAACCTTTTGATTTTTTTTATGGGGGAGAAGCCGTGTACTTAAAATAAAATATTAAAAAATATGAATAATTATAAAAGATGTGTATATAAAAAAACTTTAGAGTGTCAAATTGCCAATCGTCTTTTTAGTTGTTCTTCA
>NW_018468073.1:0-592 GCF_002113885.1 Mizuhopecten yessoensis
TCGTGTTGTTTGTAACTTTCCCACTACCTCACCGTGTTGTTTTTATCTTTCCCACTACCTCTTCGTGATGTTTGTACCTTTTCCAATACCTCTCCGTGTTGTGTTTACCTTTCCCACTACCTCTCCGTGTTGTTTGTAACTTTCCCGCTACCTCTTCGTATTGTTTGTAACTTTCCCACTACCTCACTGTGTTGTTTTTGCTTTTCCCACTAACTCTCCGTGATGTTTGTACCTTTCCCACTTCTCCGTGTTGTGTGTACCTTTCCCACTACCTCTCCGTGTTGTTTGTAACTTTCCCGCTACCTCTTCGTATTGTTTGTAACTTTCCCACTACCTCACCGTGTTGTTTTTATCTTTCCCACTACCTCTTCGTGATGTTTGTACCTTTTCCACTACCTCTCCGTGTTGTTTGTACCATTCCCACTACCTCCCCGTATTGTTTGTACCTTTCCCACTACCTCTCGGTATTGTTTGTAACTTTCCCACTACCTCACTGTGTTGTTTTTACTTTTCCCACTAACTCTCCGTGATGTTTGTACCTTTCCCACTTCTCCGTGTTGTGTGTACCTTTCCCACTACCTCTCCGTGTTGT
>NW_018468074.1:0-592 GCF_002113885.1 Mizuhopecten yessoensis
AGAGGGTAGATAGTAAATCTGTAGAGAGGGTAGATGGTAAATCTGAAGAGAGGGTAGACAGTAAATATATAGAGAAAGTAAACAGTACATATCTAGAGATGGTAGACAGTAAATATGTACAGAGGGTAGACAGTATAGCTGTAGAGAGAGTAGACAGAATATATGCAGAGAGGGTACACAGTACATCTGTAGAGATAGTAGACAGTAAATATGAAGAGAGAGTGGACAAATTATCTGTAGAGAGAGTAGACAGTAAATATGTAGAGAGAGTAGACAGTAAATCTGTAGTGAGAGTAGACAGTAAATATACTGTGAGAGTATACAGTAAATCTGTAGAGAGGGTAGACAGAATATCTGTAGTGAGGGTAGACAGTAAATCTGTAGAGAGGGTAGACAGTATATCTGTAGAGAGGGTAGACAATAAATATGTAGAGAAAGTATTATGCTATATAGACAGTCACTTACTACTTACAGACTGTCGCATGTTAGACAGAATATATCTAGAGAGGGTAGACAATAAATATGTAGAGAGGGTAGAGTAGACAGTAAATCTGTAGACAGAATAGAAAGTATATCTGTAGAGAGAGCAGAA
>NW_018468075.1:0-592 GCF_002113885.1 Mizuhopecten yessoensis
CTATGAACCAGATACCTATACATCTCTGTATGAACAAAATACTCTATAGTTATACATTTTTTAGGATTTCCTTTTTCTTTATTCTTTGATATTCTTGATTGATTCATTTCTTAGTCCCATTGGTTCCCTATACTATTTCACCTGGGGTAACCAGATTTGGTTTACAAGGACATCTTGGGATGGCAGAGTGCAGAGTGAAAGAATTAGGTCACTGTGACCTATTGCTTGACCTTTGACCTTTACTTTTGAAAATATTTGTCCAGGGCAAATCTTCTATACTATTTCACCTGGAGTAACGAGATTTGGTGTACAAGGACATCTTGGAATGGCGAGTGCAAAAAGTAGGTCACTATGACCTCAATGTGACCTATGCTTTGAAAAGTAGGTACATTCTGACATAAGTGTACTGTTTGTTAAATAATGGATTGCCTTGCAGTGCTTTGCCTTGGGTTTTTTTCTTTTATTTATCCAAAAAGATTATACTGCAATAAACATGATTTTTTATTTATTACCACAACATAAAAAAAAACAATATGTGTAAAACTTTTATATAGACATAATTGAATATTTATAAGTATGCTGTGATGAATTT
>NW_018468076.1:0-592 GCF_002113885.1 Mizuhopecten yessoensis
TTGGCTCCGTCAAAGTCAGTATTATTAAAGTAATGTCTTCTTATATGCACGTTTCTTTAAGGTTTTAAAGTTGAGGTCAGCACTGACAGGACAGTGATCACTGCAGGAAAGAGGATGGACTGTGCTGTTAGTTACAAAGTTTACGTTATTAGTTATTATGATATCAAGTGATCTTGAAGATAAAGGAGTAATCCTAGTAGGTTCAGAAACAGTATTTTCAAAACCATATTTTAATAATAGTTCATAAAAATGAGAGTTTGGATTAAGATTTAACATGTTAACATTTATATCTCCTACCAGGACAACTTCTTTTTGTAGATCAACAATGCTGTCAAGATTATTGTCAAGTCTATCCCAAAAGCCTACGAGAGAGTTAGGGGGTCTGTATATACAAGAAGATTGGGTTTATTATTAGTGGTTACTTCAATCCATATCAGTTCAAGATCACTTGATTCTAAATCAACCCTACGTTTAATATTTATGTTATTTTAAGTGTAAATAAGTACCCCGCCTCCACTATTATTATTCCTATCAATTCTAAAAACATAACCGAAATTTTCGAGAGAGATATCGCTGTCATAGATGGAATTAT
>NW_018468077.1:0-592 GCF_002113885.1 Mizuhopecten yessoensis
ACCCTGGACAGGGATATCCACCATTTTACCGGTGTGAGATTTTCTGATCTCACCCTAGGGTTGAGACAAGCTACAAGTGTTCTTTGCACGTTCTCAACAAGTGTATGACGTGATAGCAACAATACCATGACGTCACGGCAACAATACAATGACGTCATGGCAACAATACAATGACGTCACGTCGACAATTCAGCCGCATCACATCAACATTGTCTTGCATTGATGTCACGTCTATATAAAATACATAAGAGGGTAAATACAGGGTAAGAAAAAATAATCATTCACCCCCTTGGGAGTGAGACAGTGTGATCTCAACCCTCGGGGTTAGATTATTAAGCTGTCAAAAACTCGGCAAGCCTCGTGTTTGACAACTGAAGAAGATTACCCCTCGGGTTGAGATTACCCTGTCTCACCCCAAGGGGGTGAAAGATTCTATTAATCTCAAACACGGAAAAAATGTTGATACAACCTGTTCAGGGTAAGAAAAAATGTTTCCAAATTTACCACCTTCCATATGCGGCAATTAACTAAAAATTATTAATGTAACGATGTGCCTTATTTTTTCACACTTTGCTGTCAGTCCGTTGCGGCG
>NW_018468078.1:0-592 GCF_002113885.1 Mizuhopecten yessoensis
ATATTGTTATGGGCATATAATTATTTATGCAATAATACGCTTTTGTGAACAAAATATAAACCCTCAAGTCATAAAATAGTTTGATTTTATGTCTATTTTGATCGTCTAAGCTTAAAGCTAGTGTCAGACAAAACGAAAGAAAATTGGCAAGGGGTGATAATTAAACCGGAAGTAAACAATTTTCCCCACATCATAATTTTCTAAAAAGAAATCTGGTGATGTCCATATGTTATTAATTCAGAAAAATACCAAAACTTTTCTGTTGCAATTTGTTTGAGGTTATGCCATATTTCAGCTAGAATGACTAGACTACATCTGGTGTCATTGATCATGACAACGTCTGGATTACTGAAGCGGTGACAGGTAATGCACTATGCTGGACATGTTTCAATCTGAGTGACCAATGACAGTTTGTTGCTATAGAAAACACTACCTCAGAAAACAATTATGTCGTAAAGTTCAGGGTTCTTCAGGTGTTGGTGCTAAGAGTGTGAAATGATTTCGTCGATATAACATTCGCTATTATTGTTACACTTATGATACACCTTCGTACTTGGTTAACAAACAACAGAATCGACCTGTAAAACAAATA
>NW_018468079.1:0-592 GCF_002113885.1 Mizuhopecten yessoensis
CCTTTGGTTTATATGTTAGGACAAGGTGTTCCTTTGATTTCTAGGTTAGGGTAAGGTGTTCCTTTGGTTTCTAGGCTAGGGTAAGGTGTTCCTTTGGTTTCTAGGTTGGCAGCGATTTGTTTTGATTTGAAGTTTTACAGCTAAATACAGGCTGTTTCCACTGGCTAAAAAAGTGCTTCATTTTCCCAAAACGAAGAAAAATCAACGATATCTTTTCAATTTCAATACTATTATGCTATATTTTCCCAATTCATGTAGGAAGAGGCTGTTGTAAAATTTAGGCTAAAAAGTCACTGGTTGGGGCTTTAGGGTCCTTTGGTTTATAGGTTTGGACTTTGGGGTCCTTTGGGGGTCCTTTGGTTTATAGGTTGGGATGATGTGTTCCTCCTGGTTTACAGGCAGTGACAATTTGGGTTGCTTGGTTTATAGTTTAGGACCATGGGTTCCCTTAGATTATAGACGGGAACCATGAGTTCCTATGGTTTCTATGCATTCATGTTTTGGTTATGGGTTTTGTTGATTTACAGGCTTGGACCATGATGGTTCCTTGGTTTCTAGGTATGAGCCATGGGTAAGTTTGGTGTCAAGGCTG
>NW_018468080.1:0-592 GCF_002113885.1 Mizuhopecten yessoensis
AAAGGGGTACGCAGTATTAGACGTAGATGCATACTCATGCACGCAGTGGATAGCGAGCTGCTGATCATCGACACGTAGTATTTGCCCTTTCCTACCCGATATATCTTTGCTCGTACCTCGCCGAAGACCCGGACAGGGTCCGTCTCGGAGTATCGCTAGTTGGTTTTATTAATAAAAGCGAATCTTGGCCATGTATTCCTTAAAGAACATTGGGATAATAATATGTACAACCCTAATATGTATTGAATGCTTTGTGAAATCGTCAAGTGGAAGTACGTTCATCATATGTTAATTCAACAACGGGCAGCCTATATCGAGATCATTCGGCGAAACAATTCACAAACACTCGATTAACTGTGCGTCTCTGATATGGGCTAGAAACCAAAGATATGGAATAAATACGTATACTAGGTAAACATGTATGCAAATGTGTATTTATTTACTTAACAGTATTATCTACTGCTAATTTATCGAAGCTAGCCACTATAGATTACAAAGGAAATATCGATTAAAATAGTTCAACCTCTCAGATTGTTTCATTCCATTCCGTTTTCAATCATTCCTCGCGTTTCGTTCCACCTACTTTCAATCC
>NW_018468081.1:0-592 GCF_002113885.1 Mizuhopecten yessoensis
AATGTCAGAATAATTCGGACTAACCTGGGGGATGATAACGTGTGATGAAATACATTTTTGCACAAAATTGAATAATTTTGCGCTATCGAAGCATAATATATGTTGTGTCTTCCGGTAAGATTTAGGACATAGTTTATTTTGTTTTACAATTATTACATTCTCCCTAATTTCAAAATACATACAGATAGTTAGAGTTTGTTGTAGAAAACTTGGCATCTTTAAATTTTTACACTGATGCATACTGAAAGCATGAACTAATCTAGAAGCTATTCTATCCATTTTTCCCTATGATCTTTATGTACAAAATTGGGAATCTGACTGCCAGGATGGAAACTGGAAAAATATATAGTAATACCAGATTTTTATTTTTACAGCTTTTGGCATTGGTATGGGATCCTTAAAATATGATGAACATTATTTTCATCCACGTGTATTGTGTAATGATGAAAGTGAAAACAAAATACATAAATCATTCTCCTGTGAAATGATAACCAACAGGAGTAAACCACATTATTAGCTCACCTGCCCGTAGGGAGTCACCTCAAATGACTTCTTCTGAAGAACTTAAAGGTATAGAATCTTTATATTTGGC
>NW_018468082.1:0-592 GCF_002113885.1 Mizuhopecten yessoensis
AAAAAAAATCATCGTTCATCTCTAAAAGTAAAGGCGTCATCACTTTAGGAAAGAGTCGCCTACTTTAAGTCCACACGATAAGGTTACATTATGAACCGTGGAGGCGTCTAAAAAAAGGGAAGACATTACGAATTCTCACTAAAACCGAAAGTGGAAACGAGGTGTTCCGAAGAACACAAGCGTTTCCAACACATTATGAGTCGCTCGTCATGATATGTACGTTCCGACGAAAATACATACTGATCCTTGACCAGTGTCCATTATGAACGTGTAGGATTATTTTAGGAAAGAAAAAGAAATATCACTACATATAGATCGAGACAGAACAGTACCGTGCCATGAATATTTGAATACAAGAACCTAAGCAAAGACTACTTTGGTTTTACAAAAGACAAAATGGTCGAACGGTTGTTCCGTATGTACATCAAACGCATAATATTACAGTGTCGAGAATGGTTCCAAATGATGTTAATAGCAAGCATCGAGAAAAAGTCATTCATAAATAAATGGTGGTCAATGTTGACTAACAATATGTTTTTAAATGTTAAAATTTAACATCTTTCTGACCTAGGTTTCCCTTGTCCTTGCTTTG
>NW_018468083.1:0-592 GCF_002113885.1 Mizuhopecten yessoensis
AATTTTGTGAAAATTTTAAATGTTTTACTAATTAAAATATTTCTACGCTTACTTCATGCATATCAATACGACATATTTAGTATTATTTAGTATCAAATCAACACTTTTTACACTATTCACTATCATAATTTATTTTCAAAATTAAATTCGCCTGTGACATTTATCTGTCATTCTGTTAGGATACCATCGTCAACCTGGTGTTATGCAAGGAGGTCCGCTGCGGTTATCAGTAGTAATAATGAATAATCATACATTCAGTTATTGTTCATATTCATATATCTACATATGGCGAAACAATAAAAGAAATTAAATTGGGGGCCGAATGCTGATCCCATCAAATACTTGAGTTATAAGTATGTTTTCGTGCTTGAGCTAGACGATTATGTTTTGTTTTTTGTTTTTTTGGTGAACCAAAATTTCAATTTCATGACAGTTTTCGAGCAATGAGCATCGATCGCGTGAAACAGCATGTTTGTAGTAACATTACAAGCTTCAATAATTAAACAGTGACATGAGTAAGGTGTAATAAAAAGATCTACGAAATATGTAGGCAATTTGCCAAGCATTAAAAAGCTCAGGTATAATAGAATAT
>NW_018468084.1:0-592 GCF_002113885.1 Mizuhopecten yessoensis
TAAAAAACGAAAAACGGCAGAGATCGAACACAGGAGGTTTGCATTGCAAAGCTTACAACGAACCAATGTTGCAATCCAAAAATTATAAATGCGCTGCCTCCAAATGTGTGTTAAAATTATGTGCTGCAAAGCCTATTAAAAGGGAACTGGTGATACCTACCAAAATAAAACTCATTTTCGTTGCCTCATTTTCTTTATAGAGGAGAGCATACTCCAGGTATGTGGTACCATCATCTTAGCATATGGAATAATGTTAGGAGTCAGTCTTAAACACTTTTGAGTTGTGCATGTGTTCTAACATAACTAGCAAATGATTGTTTCGTGACATAAAACAAAAGCGAAAGTACTAATTTGGGAAGCTTGTATAAACGGTATGTGTTAGTTGTATGAGACAACCAAATTAAACAGTTTGATTTAAGATCAATTGGATTGTTTCTTTGTTTTAGGATGAATTTTCCCAACAGAATGCTGAAATATTATTTGGAAAAGAGTATGATGTCCACAAGGCCTTTGAACTGTTAGATGAGGATAATGATGGCGAGGTAAACATGTTTATGATTAAAATTTGTGTCTTACTTAACATTATAAATGA
>NW_018468085.1:0-592 GCF_002113885.1 Mizuhopecten yessoensis
ATGGCATAAGCTCATCTTGGTCCTTCGGACCAGGTGAGCTAAAAAATGTGGTATCACCGTATGTCATTTTACACATATGTTACAAATGATTAAAATATTTCTACATAACAACGGAATAATTTGAATAAATTCTAGACATGGTTTTATTTGTAATACTGCATTCCATGTATTTTTCAGTATTTTATAATGCCGTCAATTTTTTTATACAGATGTATAACAGCCCAATAGCACAGATCAATTAACACTTTTTCAGTTCGTGTATTGAAAGTATGTTGACATGCTCTGGTATACATGAAAACTGAGATATAATATAAGGTCACGCTACCACAATTGGTACAATTTTAACAGTTTTTCAGTGATATTTAAACAATAGATGTTATCGCGACCATCCACAAGTTCCTCCCCTTCGAAGAGTTCTTGCCGGAAAATGCACAAGTCTCGGGAGAGAATGCGAGGATACGCGGGCTAAACAATCTGCTATTTGTAAACAATATGCCTCACCTTCACTGTATTGAACCAACAAAAAAACTCACAAGAATAGAGGTCCCATCAAATGCATTTAGTAATGACATTCCAATCAAATTGTTCGTCC
>NW_018468086.1:0-592 GCF_002113885.1 Mizuhopecten yessoensis
CCTTTGATAAAGCCTGACGCAATAACTAAATATGGCTTTTTTTACCCAGGTAGAATCGAATTTAATGGTAGGTTGCCTGTTGGAAATAATAAATGAATATTTCTGTTGTACGTAATATCAGAGTTTTTAATTGTTTTTGTACCAATGACGGAGTTTTAGAACGGAAACACTTTATTATATAAAACACCAAATGCGAAGCCTTGACCGGTAATATTCCACCAATAACAAGATAATATTACAGTTTAAATACATACAATAACACAAAACTACTGTTAATTAGTTTAATACTACACAATACTTAAATGATACAATATACAGTTTACATGAACCCCTTATGATACAATGTAACACAATTTAACTGCACAGTGACTCCATTAATATCTGCTCAACATAAGAAAAAAGACAATATTTCAAAACAACTAGGCTTTATGACTTCATAGATCTCTTCTGTATGGAACACTTTAAAACTTTAATCAATGAAATTAGGAATTTACAAAAAAACAGGACCTAACAACACATTTTAAAATGAGTTAGATGATAAAAAAAGGGATTAGAAGAAATAAGAAAGCACAAAATTACAGGAAATATGATA
>NW_018468087.1:0-592 GCF_002113885.1 Mizuhopecten yessoensis
AAGGTGCTGCACACTGAGCCTTCGATTTTGCTATGACATATTCCATGGGTGTAGAGACCGAAAGTGAGCGTAACCCTTGGATATCGAGGATGCTTCAGCCTCTGCTTGTGAGGTGGTTACTTCAACAGTATAAACTGAGCTCGAAATGAATTATACGAAACGCACTTATAAGAAGTCTAAACTCATTGAAATATGTTACATATGTGACATATACATTGTGAATTAAACATAATTCCAGATGCAATGGTACTATAGGATGTAATGTATATATAAGAAAGATATAATGAAATCAAAAGACGTGATGGAGTCGTATACCACCATGTTTGGTGCGGCATTCGTAATTCTAACTTCTGATTGGTTGAAGTTGTTTGGAGATTGAATTACAATATGCTGTTTTATCAGAAATGAATAAATATTCACTAGCTGTGAACTAAAAGTGTGATATCTCTTTTAAATTAAATAATAAGGAATAACCATGATTATGTTGTAGGTTATACGGTATAAACAGTTAAAATTATTACCCAATAGTCTATATAAATTATAATTAGACATTATACAATTGTTTCATGGCTATTTGGGGAACAGTCAAAAC
>NW_018468088.1:0-592 GCF_002113885.1 Mizuhopecten yessoensis
TGTAATGATTATGGCTGTTAATAGGATGTAAAACACAAACAAACCGAACCAAAATTGTAATGATTATGGCTGTTAATAGGACGTAAAACACAAACAAACCGAACCAAAATTGTAATGATTGTGGCTGTTAATTGGACGTAGAACACAAACAAACCAAACCAAAACTGCACTTCAATCAAAGAGAAACCCATGCTTCAATGTAACAGCCAAGTTAATGTAACAGCCAAGTTAATGTACAGCAATAAATCTGGAATCATTTACAACCATATGCACTGTTGCTATGTTACCAGGTGGTTGAACCGCAACGTTTGTGTTAAAAGTGAAAACAACCAAAAACACCAAGAGGTAACCATATTTGTACTCAACAAACACACTACTTTGCACAAAATCATTAAGGGACCAAAGTTTTAATGAATTTACACATTGAATCAACCACGAAGAGATGAAGCAAAAACACCAAGGGACGTCATATCAACCGTAACGACACAGCATAAAAAAGTACAACAGACAATAAAAACACCAAGAGACGTCTTATCAACGACGGGGAGACAACACACAAACACCAAGGTACGTCTTATCAACCACAAAAAGA
>NW_018468089.1:0-593 GCF_002113885.1 Mizuhopecten yessoensis
GCCAGTACTGGCAGTAGCTCTTAGTCACATGAATAAAACTCCCATTTATAACGATAATCATCATATGAAGATTTGAATATCATTAAGGCGTTATACTGCATTAATTTTTACACGAGTTATGGCCCTTTGAAGCTTAGTTACTTTTTCTTGTGAGTGCAACTACATGAAGTACCTTAGTTTTAAGCGAAATTTTTCAAAATTTTGTATGTGTCAAATAGATATGGATAATTAGTAATTTAGGATGATACTTTGTGAAAAATTCAATTTAGCACTTACATTTCCAATTCCAAAAAGTTAATTGTTATTCTTCACTCTTCTTTACAGCGTTGTCCATGAGACGAGCGGTGGAAGTCCGTCAGTGGTTCTTGGTATGTATATAAATTTACAATTATGTCAATCCAGATTTTGTTAACTCTGTGGATATTGATCCTTTTGAAGGTGTAATTGTTACTAGGAAATAATCTACAGGTTGATGGGTGATCATGTGGAAGACTTCATTGTTTACCAGATAAATAGCTATTTTAAAGTTCTTCCAAGTGAACTCCCCAATTTTGTTTGTCACATGAAGATAACATAAACAAATTTCTGATTTT
>NW_018468090.1:0-593 GCF_002113885.1 Mizuhopecten yessoensis
AGGGGGTGGGGTTCCTGAAGGCCAAAAAACCCCTCTGGATCCACCTATGAACAGTATAGCTTAACTTGTGTCCTTCATCGTGCCGAAGATTATGCATAGGCGGATTCAAGGAAAAGTTCGTGATTAAAAGCTTGTGTGTGTGGGTTTTTGTATCTTAAAACTATCGGATAAAAACATAGTCAAAGGCATGTTACATCAAAATACAAGATACATGAATCATTATTTTACGTTGAATATATGTCATAGTTCACATAAGCTCTCGGGAGCTTGTATTTCGACAAACATATACATGTATATATATATACATAAATGGTAAAACATTGTAACAGTGTAAAGGCAAACAACAAATTTTATCACAAGATACCTACGTTGGAAGGATTAAGATAAAGAGGCTAAATAATCATGCTGTACAAAATTTGGCACTAAAACAACTTACTTAAAAACCAGTCCAGAGGGCAGGTGATTGCGACATAGCATTTATTTGTAACCTGGAGCACAGGTTTGGTAGCCGTTAATATTAACAGACAATTTTAGTATTGATGTTGCTTGTGACGCCAGTGATGTATTTTTTCGCTTACAAGTTAAAGCGTCGT
>NW_018468091.1:0-593 GCF_002113885.1 Mizuhopecten yessoensis
CTGTACGACTACTAGTCATATACGTCTGTATGACTACTAGAAAAAAGGTCTGTACGACTACTAGGCATATACGTCTGTATGACCACTAGAAATATACGTCTGTACGACTACTAGGCATATACGTCTGTATGACTACTACAAATATACGTCTGTATGACTGCTAGTAACATACGTCTGTAAGACTACTAGTCATATACGTCTGTACCACTACTAGTAATATACGTCTGTACCACTACAAGACATATACGTATGTATGACTACTAGAAATATACNCTGTATGACTGCTAGTAACATACGTCTGTAAGACTACTAGTCATATACGTCTGTACCACTACTAGTAATATACGTCTGTACCACTACAAGACATATACGTATGTATGACTACTAGAAATATACGTCTGTACGACTAGTAAAATACGTATGTATGACTACTAGTAATATACGTCTGTATGACTGCTAGTAATATACCTCTGTACGACTACTAGGCATATACGTCTGTATGACTGCGAGTAATATACGTCTGTACGACTACTAGTCATAAACGTCTCTATGACTACTACAAATATACGTTTGTACGACTACTAGTCATAAAC
>NW_018468092.1:0-593 GCF_002113885.1 Mizuhopecten yessoensis
TCGGTACAGGCTAGACTAGTGGCCTAACAAACTAAGTAACTCAGTTCAAGCTGGACTAGTGGCCTAACAAAGGCACATAGTATCTAAGTGGCCTAACAAAGGAATGCACATATTAGCTAAGTAACTCGGAACAGGCTGGACTATTGGCTTAACGAAGGAATGCACATACTATCTAAGTAACTCGGTACAGGCTGGGCTAGTGGCCTAACAAACTAAGTAACTCGGTACAGGCTGGGCTAGTGGCCTAACAAACTAAGTAACTCGGTACAGGCTGGACTAGTGGCTTTACAAACTAAGTAACTCGGTACAGGCTTGACTAGTGGCCTAACAAACTAAGTAACTCGGTACAGGCTGGGCTAGTGGCCTAACAAACTAAGTAACTCGGTACAGGCTGGACTAGTGGCCTAACAAAGGAATGCACATATTATCTAAGTAGCTCGGTACAGGCTGAACTAGTGGCCTAACAAAGAAATGTACATATTATGTAAGTAACACGGTACAGGCTGGACTAGTGACCTAACAAAGGAATGCACATACTATCTAAGTAGCTAGGTACAGGCTGGACTAGTGGCCTAACAAAGGAATGCACATAT
>NW_018468093.1:0-593 GCF_002113885.1 Mizuhopecten yessoensis
CCTTAGGCAAAAGGGACTCAATTTTGTATAAACAGTGTGTCTGACGCCTCTGGAGGCAGAGAGGCGGGGCCCAATAGGGGAAATATAGGTAAAACCTTTAAAATCCTTCTTTTACCATAGAGATTAAGGGATTTTATCCTAATTTAGTCTGGAGCATCAATGGGCCAAGGGGACTCAATTTTGTATAAGCATGCAGTGGGTGTGGTCTCCCAAGGGGCAGAAGGGCAGGGCCCAATAGGAGAAATAGAGGTGAAACCTTTAAAATCCTTCTTCGAACATCGGGATAATGGGATTTTATCCTTATTTAGTCTTAGAGCATCCTTGGGTCAAGGGGACTCAATTTTGTATAATTGGTGGGTATGACCCCCCTAAGTTGCATATAGGGGTGGGGTTCTGTTTGAAGTTTGTTCTCGCTATATCTCAAGTACTGGATGGATCTTTCTGAAATTTCATATGTACTTACAGCACCTACTTAATACCAATTATTTTAAACATATTAAGGTGAGCAATAAAGGCCCTCTGGGCCTCTTGTTTTTAAGTTTGAAATCGTTTTTCAAAATGGCGGCCGTGGTGGCCATATTGGATTTCTGATC
>NW_018468094.1:0-593 GCF_002113885.1 Mizuhopecten yessoensis
AATTGAAAGGACAACAAAAGGAACTGGGGAGACAACAAAGGGAATTGAAAGGAAAACAAAAGTAACTGGGAGACAACTAAGGGAATTGAAAGGAAAACAAAAGGAACTGGGGAGACAACAAAGGGAATAAAAGGACAACAAACTGAACTGGGAGACAACAAAGGTAATTGAAATGACAACAAAAGGAACTGGGAGACAACAAAGGGTATTGAAAGAACAACAAAAGGAACTGGAGACAACAAAAGGAATTGAAAGGACAACAAAAGGAACTGGGGAGACAACAAAAGGTATTGAAAGAACAACAAAAGGAACTGGAGACAACAAAGGGAATTGAAATGACAACAAAAGGAACTGGGAGACAACAAAGGGAATTGAAAGGAACACAAAAGGAACTGGGAGACAACAAAGGGAATTGAAAGGAACACAAAAGGAACTTGGAGACAACAAAGGGAATTGAAAGGACAACAAAAGGAACTGGGGAGACAACAAAGGGAATAAAAGGACAACAACAAGAACTNCAAGAACTGGGAGACAACAAAGGGAATTGCAATGACAACAAAAGGAACTGGGAGACAACAAAGGGAATTGAAAGG
>NW_018468095.1:0-593 GCF_002113885.1 Mizuhopecten yessoensis
GGTACGTATAGGGGAGAGAATAGGACGTTACTAGGTGTCAGGTACATATATGGGGGAATATGACGGTACTAGGTGTCAGGTATATACAGGAGAGGGACTAGGCCGGTACTAGGTGTCAGGTACCTATAGGGGAGGGAATAGGACGGTACTAGGTGTCAGGTACATATATGGGGGAATATGACGATACTAGGTGTCAGGTATATACAGGAGAGGGACTAGGACGGTACTAGGTGTAAGGTACCTATAGGGGAGAGAATAGGACGGTACTTGGTGTCAGTTACGTATAGGGGAGGGAATAGGACTTTTATAGGTGTCAGGTACGTATAGGTGAGGGAACAGGACTTTTATAGTGTCAGGGACGTATAGGGGAGTGAATAGAACGTTACTAGGGGTCAGGTACGTATAGGGGAGAGAATAGGACGGTACTTGGTGTCAGGTACGTATAGGGGAGGGAATAGGACGTTACTAGGTGTCAAGTACTTATAGGGGAGGGCATATGACGGTACTAGGTGTCAGGTACGTATAGGGGAGGGAACAGGACTTTTATAGTGTCAGGTACGTATAGGGGAGTGAATAGAACGTTACTAGGTGTC
>NW_018468096.1:0-593 GCF_002113885.1 Mizuhopecten yessoensis
GTATCAGTACAGAAATCACTGACTTACTGTTACTTACTCGTGTATCAGTACAGAAATCGCTGACTTACTGTCACTTACTCGTGTATCGGTACAGGAATCGCTGACTTACTGTCACTTACTCGTGTATCAGTNCGCTGACTTACTGTCATTTACTCGTGTATCGGTACAGGAATTGTTGACTAACAGTCACTTACTCGTGTATCAGTACAGGAATTGTTGACTAACAGTCACTTAATAGTGTATCAGTACAGGAATCGCTGACTGATTGTCACTTACTCATGTATCAGTACAGGAATCGCTGACTAACAGTCACTTAATAGTGTATCAGTACAGGAATCGCTGACTGATTGTCACTTACTCATGTATAAGTACAGGAATCGCTGACTTATTGTCACTTACTCATGTATAAGTACAGGAATCGCTGACTTACTGTCACTTACTCGTGTATCAGTACAGGAATCGCTGACTTATTGTCACTTACTCATGTATCAGTACAGGAATTGTTGATCGGCAGTCACTAGGTCGTGTATTAGTACAAGGTTTGTCGACTCCAACTCAACCAGACGTCTGGCTTCGTTATCCTCATGGAATCA
>NW_018468097.1:0-593 GCF_002113885.1 Mizuhopecten yessoensis
TTGAGAGGTAGGAGTGATATAGCGCCTCTACAGAGAAAGTTTACTCGAGAGGTTGGAGTGGTATAGGGCCTCTATAGATAATGTTTACTTTAGAGGTATGAGTGGTATAGGGCCACTGCAGAGAATGTTTACCTCAAATGTACGAGTGGTATAGGGCCACTACAGAGAATGTTTACTTTATAGGTAGGAGTGGTATGGGGCCACTTCAGGGAATGTTTACTTTAAAGGTAGGAGTGGTATTGAGCCACTACAGGGAATGTTTACTTTAAAGGTAGGAGTGGTATTGAGCCACTACAGGGAATGTTTACTTTAAAGGTAGGAGTGGTATTGAGCCACTACAGGGAATGTTTACTTTAAAGGTAGGAGTGATATAGGGCCACTACAGGGAATGTTCATTTTAAAGGTAGGAGTGGTATAGGGCCACTACAGGGAATGCTTACTTTAAAGGTAGGAGTGGTATAGGGCCACTACAGGGAATGTTTACTTTAAAGGTAGGAGTGATATAGGGCCACTACAGGGAATGTTCATTTTAAATGTAGGAGTGGTATTGAGCCACTACAGGGAATGTTTACTTTAAAGGTAGGAGTGGTATA
>NW_018468098.1:0-593 GCF_002113885.1 Mizuhopecten yessoensis
TTATCTCAATAAATATATGCATGGTTTGCATTCCAAGGTGTCTTAATAAATAACCTAGTATTTAATTGTTCTTTATTCAAATGAAACAAGTACATGCCTTTAAATTCAATGAAAGAAAAGAAGAGATTGTTGATAATTCTTTGCTAATATATGGGGTTATTTACTGAATTGAAAATTGTTTTATATGCAGAATCAACGACTGAGGGAAGAGCAGGAAACAGAGGTATACGAGTTTACATCTACGCTTTATCTCAATAAAACTAACGAATTGTATATGCCTGGTTTGCGTTCCAAGGTGTCTTAATTAATAACATATTTAATTGTTCTATCTTCAAGTGAAACAAGTTCATGCTTTTAAATTCCATTGAAGAAAAGAAGAGATTGTTAATAATTCTTTGCTGATATATGGGGTTATTTACTGAAATGAAAATTGTTTTATCTTCAGTTTCAACGACTGGTGCAAGCGAAGGAAACAGAGGTATATGATTTACATTTACGCATTTTTGCAATATAACAAAAGCGAATCGTATCTACAATTTGGATTCAAGGTGTATGCCTTTAAATTCAACGGAGGGAAAACAAGAGATTGCTTT
>NW_018468099.1:0-593 GCF_002113885.1 Mizuhopecten yessoensis
ATTCCTTTGCCATTATTTGAAAAAAGGACAGGTCACACTGTAAATTAGAAAGCTGCAGGACAAAAGATCTATAGACGTTTGTTCTAAACAATTAAGTGACCAGATCGCCGGCAATCCACCCAGTCCAGTTACGATACATAGGTATCGGTAACGTGAGTACTGTACTGCACATATTGTAACGTTTGATCTGATTTTTACGGCCACGGAACACTATCAGGTTTGTTTGTTTGGGGTTTTACTTCCTTACAACAGCTAACGACAATAAAGACCGATGATTTGGGCTACGATACCGACAAACTTAAAACATCCTTTCCCGAGACACTGCATGCCTATTCTGTCATGGGCGAGGTTGAAATAGCTAGGGTTCACATGTTGCTGCGTATCATTGGTGTGTTGGTTTAAGTTTGTCTGGCTTAAAACCAGCTAATCAATAAGGTCACGTGATTTAAATGGCCAGGTATTGAAGTGGCAATGACGGGCCTGTACTAGTAATGACAAATTGCAATCATCTTCAGGAGACGCAATACGCTTATCGTTTGCACTAATGCTATAATCGTGCACTACAGTGTAAAGGTAGCCCCCTTACACTTTAT
>NW_018468100.1:0-593 GCF_002113885.1 Mizuhopecten yessoensis
TACAATGTATAACATGCTGTTATGATAACAACATTTGTAAAATGTATTACATGCTATTATGATAACAACATTTGTACAATGTATTACATACTGTTATGATAACAACATTTGTACAATGTATAACATGCTGTTATGATAACAACATTTGTACAATGTATTACATGCTGTTATGATAACAACATTTGTACAATGTATTACATACTGGTATGATAACAACATTTGTACAATGTATTACATACTGTTATGATAACAACATTTGTACAATGTATNTGTACAATACATACTGCTATGTTATCAACATTTGTACAATGTATTACATGCTGTTATGATAACAACATTTGTACAATGTATTTACATGCTGTTATGATAACAACATTTGTACAATGTATTTACATGCTGTTATGATAAAAACATTTGTACAACGTATTACATGCCGTTATGATAACAACATTTGTACAATGTATTTACATGCTGTTATGATAAAAACATTTGTACAATATATTACATACTGTTATGATAACAACATTTGTACAATGAATTACACACTATTATGATAACAACATTTGTACAATGTATTTACATGCTGTTATGAT
>NW_018468101.1:0-165 GCF_002113885.1 Mizuhopecten yessoensis
TGACCCCTGTGACCTTGAAAATAGATGATGGTCATTTATTTGTACTAACTTGGTAGCTCTTCATCCCAGCATGCTTCTAGCCAAATATCATCACCCTAGGCCTATCGGTTATTCAGAAGAAGTTGTTGAAAGGTTTTAAACATATTTGACCCCTGTGACCTTGAA
>NW_018468101.1:235-593 GCF_002113885.1 Mizuhopecten yessoensis
CGGTTATTCAGAAGAAGTTGTTGAAAGGTTTTAAACATATTTGACCCCTGTGACCTTGAATATAAGTCAAGGTCATTTATTTGAACAAACTTGGTAGCCCTTCATCCCAGCATGCTTCTGGCCAAATATCATCACCCTAGGCCTTATGGTTACTGAGAAGAAGTTGTTTAAAGTAAAATGTTACGACGGACGCCGAACCATGCCATAAGCTCACTTGGCCCTTCGGGGCAGGTGAGCTAAAAAAAACACTTTAGAGTGTCAAATTGCCAATCGTCTTTTTAGTTGTTCCTCATGATTTTCATCATGAGGTAAAAGAATAATTAAGCAAGTTTAATTACTGGCTGAAAATGGTCAATTC
>NW_018468102.1:0-593 GCF_002113885.1 Mizuhopecten yessoensis
TGGGGGGTCAGCCCCACCATTTGTACAATTTTGAATACCCACCACTTAGGGATGCTTTCATTCAAATTTAGTTAAATTCCAATCAGTGGTTAAGAAGAAGAAGTCGATTAAAGAAATTGTTGACGGACGGACGACGGACGGATGACGACGGACGGACGACGGTCGCCACGGTATGGCATAAGCTCACCTTGGTCCTTTGGACCAGGTGAGCTAACAAGGGGAGATAATTACTGTAATATTTACTGATGGGCACCACCTTGTTCTCTAACACCTTGTAACACAAAGGGAGATAATTACTGTAATATTTACTGATGGGCAACACCTTGTTTTCTAACACCTTGTAACACAAGGCGAGATAATTACTGTAATATTTACTGATGGGCACCACCTTGTTTTCTAACGCCTTGTAACACAAGGGGAGATAATTACTGTAATATTTAATGATGGGCACCACCTGGTTCTCTAACACTTTGTAACACAAGGGGATTTAATTACTGTAATGTTTACTGATGGGCACCACCTGGTTCTCTAACACCTTGTAACACAAAGGGAGATAATTACTGTAATATTTACTGATGGGCACCACCTTGTTT
>NW_018468103.1:0-593 GCF_002113885.1 Mizuhopecten yessoensis
TGTGTGTCATATCAACGGAAAGTATTATCTACCAGATACAATATATGTCAGTGTACATGTTGTGTATCACATTAAAGGAAAGACATATCTACCATATAATATGGTGTGTGTCACATCAAGAGAAAGTAATACCTACCAAATAATATACAGGTCAGTGGACATGGGGTGTGTCATTTCAAGTGAAAGTAATACCTACCAAATAATATACAGGTCAGTGTAGATGGTGTGTGTCACATCAACAGAAAGTAATATCTTCCAAATTTAATGTAGGTCAGTGTACATGGAGTGTATCACATTAAAGGAAAGTAATATCTACCAGGTTCATGGTGTGAGTCATATCAACGGAAAGTATTATCTACCAGATACAATATAGGTCAGTGTACATGGTGTGTGTCACATTAAGTGAAAATAATACCTACCAGATAATATGCAGGTCAGTGTTCATGGTGTGTGTCACATAAACAGAAAGTGATATCTACCAGATAATATACAGGTCCGTGTAGATGGTGTGTGTCACATCAAGACAAAGCTATATCTACCAGATGATTTATAGGTCAGTGTTCATGGTGTGTATCACATTAAGAGAAAGACAT
>NW_018468104.1:0-264 GCF_002113885.1 Mizuhopecten yessoensis
ATCTTGTTACTTACTGTAGTGTTATCTTTTTAATTATTGTAGTGTAATCTTTTTAATTATTCTAGTGTTATCTTGTTACTTACTGTAGTGTTATCCTGTTACTAACTGTAATGTTATCTTGTTACTTACTGTAGTGTTATCTTGTTACTTACTGTAGTGTTATCTTTTCAATTATTGTAGTGTTATCTTGTTTCTTACTGTAGTTTTATCTTTTCACTTTTTGTGATGTTATCTTGTTACTTACTGTAGTGTTATCCTGTTACT
>NW_018468104.1:352-593 GCF_002113885.1 Mizuhopecten yessoensis
TGTATTGTTATCTTGTTACTTACTGTAGTGTTATCTTTTCACTTATTGTATTGTTATCTTGTTTCTTACTGTAGTTTTATCTTTTCACTTTTTGTGATGTTATCTTGTTACTTACTGTAGTGTTATCCTGTTACTAACTGTAGTGTTATCTTGTTACTTACTGTTGTGCTATCTTTTTACTTATTCTATTGTTATATTGTTACTAACTGTAGTGTTATCTTGTTACTTACTGTAGTGTTAT
>NW_018468105.1:0-220 GCF_002113885.1 Mizuhopecten yessoensis
TAACTGAAGTGTCTATAATAAATTACACACAGGTTGTCTGACGTAACTGAATTGTTTATGATGCACTACACACAGCTTGCCACATGTAACTGAAGTGTCTATAAAACACTATACACAGGTTGTCACACGTAACTGAAGTGTCTTTAATACATTACACACAGGTTGTCACACGTAACTGAATTGTCTATAATACACTACACACAGGTTGTCACACGTAACT
>NW_018468105.1:418-593 GCF_002113885.1 Mizuhopecten yessoensis
AGGTTGTCACACGTAACTGAATTGTCTATAATACACTACACACAGGTTGTCACACGTAACTAAATTGTCTATAATACATTACACACAGTTTGTCACATGTAACTGAGGTGTCTATAATACATTACACACGGGTTGTCACACGTAACTGAAGTGTCTATAATACATTACACACAGG
>NW_018468106.1:0-593 GCF_002113885.1 Mizuhopecten yessoensis
ATACGTAATGACATGTAGCTACCCCCAGATATAACATTGAAACGTGATGACATGTAGCTACCCCCAGATATAATATTGGTACGTAATGACATGTAGCTACCCCCAGATATAACATTGATACGTAATGACATCAAGCTATCCCCAGGTTTAACATTGATACGTAATGACATGTAGTTACCCCAGGTATAACATTGATACGTAATGACATGTAGCTACCCCCAGGTATAACCTTGATACGTAATGACATGCAGCTACCTCCAGGTATAACATTGATACGTAATGACATGTAGTTNATAATGACATGAAGCTACCTCCAGGTATTACATTTATCTTTAATGACATGAAGCTACCTCCAGGTATTACATTTATACGTAATGACATGAAGCTACCCCCAGATATAACATTGATACGTAATAACATGAAGCTACCTCCAGGTATTACATTTATCAGATATAACATTGATACGTAATGACATGTAGTTACCTTCACACCAGGGCAGGATACGTCATGACATGAAGCTACCTCCAGGTATTACATTTATATGTAAAGACATGAAGCTACCTCCAGGTATTATATTTATACGTAATGACATG
>NW_018468107.1:0-593 GCF_002113885.1 Mizuhopecten yessoensis
GTATGTAATCAATACTTCAACAGTTTACCTACTTCCAATATACACCTCCAGTTATGTAATCATTACCTACCTCCAATATACACTATATACCTCCAGGTATGTTATCAATACGTTAACAGTTAACTTACTTCCAATTTACGCCTCCAGGTATGTAATCAATGCTTCAACAGTTTACCTACCTCCAATATACACTATATACCTCCAGGTATGTTATCAATACTTTAACAGTTAACTTACTTCCAATTTACACCTCCAGGTATGTAATCAATGCTTCAACAGTTTACCTACTTCCAATATACACTATATACCTCCAGATATGTAATCAATGCTTCAACAGTTTACCTACCTCCAATATACACTATATACCTCCAGGTATGTAATCAATACTTCAACAGTTTACCTACCTCCAATATACACTATATACCTCCAGGTATGTAATCAATACTTCAANTCAATATACAGGAGACGACTTTGGGATTCCTTGACCAAGTTTTTTGTATGATGATGTTTCTGCTTTAGTTTCTGTATTTTTGTAGCTTAAGCGTATGATATTACTTTTAAGAATCTGCTTGTTTTGTTATCATTCATTTAAG
>NW_018468108.1:0-593 GCF_002113885.1 Mizuhopecten yessoensis
TAACAGCTGTAGCCCTGACTAGTTACCTTACAGCTGTAGCCCTGAATAACAGCTAAAGCCCTGAATAACAGCTAAAGCCCTGACTAATTACCTAACAGCTGAAGCCCTGACTAATTACCTAACAGCTGTAACCCTGACTAGAGCTCTAGGTAGAAATTACCTAACAGCTGAAGCCCTGGCTAAAACTGTAGGTAGAAATTACCTAACAACTGTAGCCCTGACTAGTTACCTTACAGTTGTAGCCCTGACTAACAGCTAAAGCCCTGACTAATTACCTAACAGCTGAAGCCCTGACTAATTACCTTACAGCTGTAACCCTGACTAGAGCTCTAGGTAGAAATTACCTAACCGCTGAAGCCCTGACTAGAACTGTAGGTAGAAATTACCTAACAACTGAAGCCCTGACTAGAACTCTAAGTAGAATTTACTTAACAGGTGTAGCCCTGAGTAATTACCTAACAGCTAAAGCCCTGACGAGAACTCTAGGTAGAAATTACCTAACAGCTGAATCCCTGACTAATTACTTAACAGCTGAAGCCCTGACCAAATACCTAACAGCTGTAGCCTGACTAACTATCTAACAGCTGTAGTCC
>NW_018468109.1:0-202 GCF_002113885.1 Mizuhopecten yessoensis
GCTGTATATGATGAGTATATATCTAGTCGTCACAGCTGTATATGAGTATATATCTAGTCGTCACAGCTTTATGATGAGTATATATCTAGTCGTCACAGCTGTATATGATGAGTATATATCTAGTCGTCACAGCTGTATGATGAGTATATATCTAGTCGTCACAGCTGTATGATGAGTATATATCTAGTCGTCACAGCTGTAT
>NW_018468109.1:262-593 GCF_002113885.1 Mizuhopecten yessoensis
TATGATGAGTATATATCTAGTCGTCACAGCTGTATGATGAGTATATATCTAGTCGTCACAGCTGTATGATGAGTATATATCTAGTCGTCACAGCTGTAATCGTGATGTACTGCTCGAATTGTTTGGTTGGTTTCCTTTCTGTGAAGGTCTATTTTTACAGTGTTGTTTTGCCCTAAATGATTTGAAGTGTAGTTGGGCTATAAAACAATACCAAACCAAATCAAAATGAGGATATTACGTTTCTGAGAAAGGAGAAGAATAGGGTACATGGTACGATGGCCGGCCAGACAGAGGGAGGGAGGGACTGACCACTGTAGTGAGAGAGTTTAGG
>NW_018468110.1:0-593 GCF_002113885.1 Mizuhopecten yessoensis
AAACAGTCACATATACACAAAGCCAAGTATGGGACAGAAAACAGCAACATATACACAAAGCCAAGTATACAAAAAGCCAAGTATGGGACAGAAAACAGCCACATATACACAAAGTCTAGTATAGGACAGAAAACAGCTACATATACACAAAGCCAAGTATACACAAAGCCAAGTATGAGACAGAAAACAGCCACATATACACAAAGTCTAGTATAGGACAGAAAACAGCCACATATACACAAAGTCTAGNCAGTATGAGACAGAAAACAGCCACATATACACAAAGTCTAGTATAGGACAGAAACCAGCCGCATATACACAAAGCCAAGGATGGGACAGAAAACAGCCGAATATACACAAAGCAAAGAATAGGACAGAAAACAGCAACATATACACGAAGTCAAGTATCCCAAAGCCACGTATGGGACAGAAAACAGCCACATATACACAAAGCCAAGTATGGGACAGAAAACAGCCAAATATACACAAAGCAAAGTATAGGACAGAAAACAGCAACATATACACGAAGTCAAGTATACCAAAGCCACGTATGGGACAGAAAACAGCCACATATACACAAAGTCTAGTATAGG
>NW_018468111.1:0-593 GCF_002113885.1 Mizuhopecten yessoensis
CCTTACTCACACCCACCCATACACACACTCTTACATACACAAACACAAACAAGTAAGAATTCATAGTAATGCAAAAAAAATGAAAAGCTACTAAAAACTGTAAAGTGAGAGAGAGAGAGAGTGGGTGGGGATGGACTATTATATTTTTGAGCTCAATCTTATGAATGTATGAATAAATGAAAAAGAAGAAAATTATTGATTTTGTAATTCATTTCAAAGCCCAGGAGACAGCTATCAAAATATTATTTTTATAAAACAAGAAGTTTTTCCCATTTTTTCCATTCCTTTTCAAACTTCTCTCTATAAGTTTCTCCTTTGCTATTTGCTATAAATCTTTATATATTATGGTAGTCTTTTATTGTGTAAATCAATGCATTTATATTTAAGGAGCTATGAAGACAACGCATTTTATATACATATTGTTTAATTATAATGAGTATCTCATTATCAATTCTACCATTCACATTTTGTGTAAGAAATCCAATTAAATAAGATTCTTTATTGAAATCAAAAGGATTAATTAGTGCATCCAAAAGAGTTTCAAAACAAATAAGAAGATTCTGAGTCTCTTGACATTCCCATAAAATATGGGT
>NW_018468112.1:0-593 GCF_002113885.1 Mizuhopecten yessoensis
AATACGAAATTTTACATCACATATAGATGTGATAAGGGTGGGTTAGGTTAAAAGATTGACCAATAATAATCACGCAAACTGGAAAGTAATACCAAGTATGGTGTATGAATGTTATGGGAGAAACTGGTTAATATTTGAAATGAATTAAAAAAAAATCCAAAACATCAGAGACCTTGACAAGAATGTAATGGATTTCTATATACAAATATCAGAATCGTGGATTAAGGTAGGTGGTGGCCAGACAACAAATAATGACTCCTTCGCTTCTATAAGTAAAGAGTTGATATGGGGAACTCATATATCATACTAGGCGGTAATACTTTAATCTTTAAACATGTGATCGACAGTACTATGATACATATTGAAGACACAATCGATGAAGCTGGTAGAATACGTGCAACACGTCTACGAGATAACAACAACTACAACGAGATAATAAACAGAATCGGATGAGTGAAATAATGCAAGTCAAAACTGCAATTCCCAAAACATTGCTACAAACGCTTTTTTCGCACAACTCAATAAAAAAGAGTTAATTTTGACAGTGAAAAAAATCATTATATACGATAAAAAAGTAGTAAGCGCTTCAACTT
>NW_018468113.1:0-593 GCF_002113885.1 Mizuhopecten yessoensis
TTATTTGTAATAAAACCATTTGTTAAAACATGGCCAGTTATTTAAGCAATAACTGGCCATGGTTGTCAATCTGGCAAATCTGTTTTGAGCCAGAGGCCACTTGTAATCATATCAACAATAATTACATCCAGACATCCAGGTATTTTTTATATTTACATATTTTTCTTTTTTAAGACATATTCCTACAAAAACCATTTGCCCTGCCTCAAAATACATTTCAGGCGGCCATTTTGTTTGTTTACATATTCCTAAAACTGAAACAGGCAGTTGTAATTATAGTCGAGCAGTTGTAATTATAGCCTATATAATTACACTTGCCCTCTAACACTGTTGTAATGGGACGGCGGGGGCAAATGTAAATATATCATGTTGGATGGTAAATATTAGAGTATTAAATTAAAAGAATACAAATACGGTACTTATTATACTTGTGCTACAATTGAAAGTGTTTTTTATTTGTTATATAATTTTATAAGTACGAGTAAAAGGAAAGAAGTAAAAAATATATTAAAAGGGTCAACACGTAAGCAGAAAAGTCAATGTTCGTAAATTCAAGAAAAAATGGAAGTGCTTTATAAATTCAATGTTAATTA
>NW_018468114.1:0-593 GCF_002113885.1 Mizuhopecten yessoensis
TGGGACGTTTTGTCCTGACCTATCCACTGTTATCTAAATGGGACGCTGTGTCCTGACCTATCAACTGTGACCTAAATTAGACGTTGTGTCCTGACCAATCTACAACGTTACTATTACCTAAATGGGACGTTGTGTCCTGCCCTATCTACAGCGTTACTGTTACCTAAATGGGACATTGTGTCCTGACCTATCTACATGTTACCTAAATGGGACGTTTAGTCCTGACCTATCCACTGTTATCTAAATGGGGCGCTGTGTCCTGACCTATCAACTGTGACCTAAATTAGACGTTGTGTCCTGACCAACCTACAACGTTACTATTACCTAAATGGGACGTCGTGTCCTTACCTATCTACAACGTTACTGTTACATAAATGAGACGTTGTGTCCTGACGTTTCTACAACAGTTCTGTTACCTAAATGGGACGTTGGGTCCTGACCTATCTACAATGTTACTGTTACCTAAATGAGACGTTGTGTCCTGACCTTTCTACAACAGTTCTGTTACCTGAATGGGACGTTGTGTCCTGACCTATCTAAAACGTTATTGTTACCTAAATGGGACGTTGTGTCCTGACCTATCTGCAACGTTA
>NW_018468115.1:0-185 GCF_002113885.1 Mizuhopecten yessoensis
ATACAGCCTGTATAACACAGTGATTTACACGGGATACAGCCTGTAAAACACAGAGTGATTTACACAGGAAACAGCCTGTTTAACAGAGTGGTTTACACAGGATAGTCTGTATAACACAGTGATTTACACGGGATACAGCCTGTATAACACAGTGATTTACACGGGATACAGCCTGTATAACACAG
>NW_018468115.1:283-593 GCF_002113885.1 Mizuhopecten yessoensis
AGTGATTTACACAGGATACAGCTTGTATAACACAGAGTGATTTACACAGGATACAGCCTGTATAACAGAGTGATTTACACAGGATAGTCTGTATAACACAGAGTGATTTACACAGGATACAGCCTGTATAACAGAGTGATTTGCATGGGATACAGCCTGTATAACACAGATTGATTAACACGGGATATATATACAGCCTGTAAAACAGCGTGACTTACACGGGATACAGCCTGTATAACACAGAGTGATTTACACGGGATACAATTTGTATAACACAGAGTGATTTACACAGGATACAGCCTGTTTAACA
>NW_018468116.1:0-593 GCF_002113885.1 Mizuhopecten yessoensis
TTTGTTACAGCTATATTTCATTTTACCGAAAGTCGATCTAAACCCATAAAACATGTAAAAAAAAAATCTGAACACCTTAGTTAAGGTCCAAATATAGCTTTAACAAGTTCTCAGGTTACTGTGTACATGGGCGGATTGGTCGAGTGGTTAACACTCCGGTCTTCCACGAAGGCGGCCGGGGTTCGATCCCCAAAGTCGTCGTACACATGGAATATTCAGAGAAAGTGTTTTTCTCCTTGCCCACAACACTCCAACAACCCAGGTGGTATGGTCCCGCTACAAACAGAACACATTACATCTCCAGCACACACGCAAGCATACACACATAGGGAGATATTAGCCACGTGGCATAGGACTAGTAGTCAGCGCCTGATAAGGCAGCTCCTGCGAATTCCACAAAATTGTATTGGTTAATATGTATCTATGTACTAAACATTGGAGTGGCTTATGTTAGCTAGGTAGGGCGCTATATAAAATGTTGTATATCATTATTATTATAACATCAATGTGAGAATTCTTATCACAACTTCCTGGAGTTATCTTTAAATTTGTACATGAGGTCCAATAGAATGTTCTACTTATGATTAATTCTG
>NW_018468117.1:0-593 GCF_002113885.1 Mizuhopecten yessoensis
CCACTGTGTGTACAGGCCTAGGGCTAGTGCTGCCACCAAAATGATGTGGGGGAGATAACCCAGGTAGCTAGTCAGCGGCAGATTTTTTACCTTCATGATGGTGAATATCAAAGCTCTTTATTATATCACCTCTTATCTGAAAATAAACAGAAAACAGTATTTTGATATGCAAAACGTAAACCTACTGGATTCTCAAATGAATATACTGTGTTGTAACGTTTCTCTGATTGAAATGAGAATCATTAATTTAGAAAGGGAAAAATAATTCCAACCATACATTAAATACATTCACTGTCACTACATTGAGGTGAACTTCTTCTAACAAATGTAAACATTGTTTCATATCATCCGTTTAACTATGTTGTAAAGCTTAAACTCCTTAATGGAGCAAAAATACTTACTTTTATAATTAGTATGGAGTAATGAGAGCACTTAACGCATTACAACATATATGAACTGTGACAGTCAATTTGAGCCTGTCACGATTTTGTAGAGCTCTCACAAGTGAATAACAGAAACATGTTTAATTGTAATATTTATATATCTTCAGTGTTTTTGGGGGGACAGATACTGGAGCCTAGGACTTATGATTT
>NW_018468118.1:0-593 GCF_002113885.1 Mizuhopecten yessoensis
TTTGTATGAGAATCGGTTTAGTTGTGAGAATCGGTTTAGTAGTGATAATCGGTTTCGTAGTGGGAATCGGTTTCATAGTGAGAATCGGTTTTGTAGTAGAATCGGTTTAGTAGTGAGAATCGGTTTCGTAGAGAGAATCTGTTTTGTAGGAGAATCGGTTTATTAATGAGAATCATTGAATCTGTGTAGCAATGAGAATAGATGTAGCAGAGAGAGTATGTGTATCAATGAGAATAGATGTAGCAGAGAAAGTATGCGTAGCAATGAGAATAGATGTAGCAGAGAGAGTATGTGTAGCAATGAGAATAGATTTAGCAGAGAGAGTATGTGTAGCAATGAGAAAAGATGAAATAGACCAACATTGTGATGTAGTCTTTGCGGAGTTAACAGTTGGAGTTTATACACATTTTTTTATCTTTAGACGATTATATCATTCTTCACCATCTGCCAGAGAGAGATCCGGAGCTGTGAACTCATCAGGTTAAAGTTTTGACTGTTTACGAGGGAGTACCATGAAATGTTAAATAGTGATCTGTTACATTCAGATTATGTAGGTCAATCGCCCCACCTCAGGCAGGTGAGTATTTAGAATA
>NW_018468119.1:0-593 GCF_002113885.1 Mizuhopecten yessoensis
CCTTCATATTAAATTCTCACAAACGAATGCATTTCTAAAGAATACTGGTGAAAAATCATATATCACTGTGAACGGTTATGCATAACCCTCGTTGTTTGTATTACGTCGAATTAAGTTTTACTAAAATATTTGTGAGCCAACAGTCATTCAAGAAGTGTTGTGTTTTGCATAATCTAAATAATCGAAGATGGACATTTTAATTACAACATAACAAAGTTCCTTCAATTGAACTTAATGGTAAAGATGACTGTGTTATATACATTTTTATTCGCAGTGGCTATGTAATCATTAAACCACCTGCTGATTACGGTTCGACGTCTAAACACTTGGATTTGGTGAGTAAATAAAGGTTCGTGTAGCCCCATGGAGACCATTCACTGAGAGTGATTTACAGATTGTTCGGAGCTGTTAAACAGGGAAACAATATATCTGTTACTCTCGGTACAGGTTGTCGAGCCACTGTTACGAGTTTTGTATGATTTCGAGGTCAAATGATCCAAACGTGAATAAAGAGTGAGTGACAGGAACCATTGGTTATACTACGGGGCACATGTGGATACATTAAGGGGCAGAAACCGGAAACCCACGAAGAT
>NW_018468120.1:0-593 GCF_002113885.1 Mizuhopecten yessoensis
TTTTTTGGGGGGGGGGGGGAGGTTTGCGTTAATTGCTTGGTAACATCGTTGACACATCTACATTGGCAATATCATATCATCAGTGTTGGTGGAACTTATCATGTAACATCATAGATACAGATAAACGACACCGATGTTTTATGATTCATTATTGGTGGTACTTAACTTGTAACAATTTGAAAAAAGTTGTTTCTAGTTAACTTTTATTTAAATTGATACCCTTCCACAGTTAAGCGCCACCATTTAAATTTCATTAATTGTTGGTGGCACTTAGCTTGTACCTGTGACGTGGCGATGCCCATGTCACCACAATAGAACCACGTGTCACCAGGACAAACTATATTTAGGAGGTCTTCTACAGATAGAAACATATGGAATAACATCTACGTCGTTGTTTTAAACTTGCTGTTGTTACCTATATCATGAGTAATTTATCATTTTGGAGACTCCAAGCCAGGGATTTTCTGTGTAAATGTACACATCTTTGAAAAGAACAACTTAAACATATATTTGACAGAATGTACGTCCGTTTCGTATTAAAATGTGAAGAAAAAGTAAGTGAAAGTCCCATGAATCTAAAGGTATAGACTAGT
>NW_018468121.1:0-593 GCF_002113885.1 Mizuhopecten yessoensis
TTAGGAAGACACCGCCTGAAACAGAACGTAGATAGAAAAGAGAGAACAGGACCGAAAGGAAACTAAAAAGATCCCAGATGTTGCAATCGGGGCGGCAGATCAATTATTTAGTAGGTAAAGCTGCTGGTGGAATACGGGTGTACTCCTCAGGTAGTAGACTGCCTTCTTTGCCACACATGTTGCTGTTGGAACTAGTGGTCTACTCTGATTTCGTAGATTCGATAAATCGAAAATTAAAACTTTGAAGATCGTTGCCTGTGACAAGGAGTGTGGAATCAGGGCCGTTATCGTCCGGTTGGTCTGTACCTATTCCTAGTTAACTGTTATACAACGTTTAGTAGTTTCGTAGATTTCAGACAACATTTGGGTTTTAATCGTCAAACAAGTACGAAAATAATCCCGTAATTACCACGTTCAAAATCGCATATAGACCAAGCGACTTCAGCGACGAGGACTTGTTTATGTACCAGTCCGGAAAGTCACGAGTTAGAAAATATTTTGCATTTGAGAAGAAAGAAGGCATAGAAGGACAGTTAATAATGCAATTGTAAGTTTGAGGGGGAGTGGTGGGATAAACTGGGGGTAGCTATAAA
>NW_018468122.1:0-593 GCF_002113885.1 Mizuhopecten yessoensis
TCAATGCTACATATACTCCAAGGTATGTGTATACAAAATACCTACAATTTCAGCGATAGTTAGTCATTTCAGTTACATAATGCATCTGTGACCTAGCTTTCTGTGACCTTTCTTTATCCTCATGACCTTAGAAGTTTGTCACAATATAGCCTGCATAGTTGGCTATGATACTGTAATGTATATGTGTATACATACAAAATACCCACTGTTTCCAAGATAATCAGCCATTTCAGTAACGTAATTCATTTGTGACCTTTGACCTTTGAGCCAATGACCTCAGAAGTTTGTCAAAAGAGTAACTTTCATTTGTGTATACAAAATACCTAAAGTTTCCGAGATAATTAGCCATTTTAGTAATGTAATGTACAGTCTACAGAAGTCAAGGGCCATAAATCTGGTAAATATTGAAGGAACATAATGGCGTTCTGGGAGACATTTGAGGTAAAACATGTGTGCTAAGTTTCATCAAAATCCATGCATAAACCTATGAGGAGTAGGAGGTACAATTTTTTGTCTACAGACGGACGGACGGACGAGCAGACATAGTGATTCCAGTACACCCCCCCCCCCCCCCCCCCCCCCCCCCCCCCCCC
>NW_018468123.1:0-593 GCF_002113885.1 Mizuhopecten yessoensis
GAGTGGGAATCCACCTTTATGTTGCCATGAAATGATGTCCATCATGAGATTGCCCATCATTATTTTTTCTTTGAAAAGACTTACAGTCCAGAACAGTTGATGGGATTGAGAGATTTATCTGTACCGGTCTAAAACAGAAACCAAGATGGTTTGGTTCTTGACTAAGAGGATTCAATGTTTTGTATACATATGAAGAGTGCTACACCCTTCATGGGCCATTTGTTCATCTTCGTGATCTAGAGAAAGATTTTGTTTGTCTCCTGAAGAATAAAATGATAAAAAAGCATATGGGATAATTTTACATAACTAGAAATTCAAATATCCGGCACCGTCTTCATACCTATTCATTTATGTTTATATGAATATCAATGTACATGTTTACCTGGTTTCCTATCAGCATTGAATAAATTTGCGATGAATATCCATTAAAATTTGAAGAAGATAAAAAGATAAAAAAATCAAAATGAACAGCCAATGAAAATCACTGCATGTTTCCATAATAAAAATGTACTTTGGAAATTGAAAAAAGTGAATAATCCATCTCATTAAAAATTATCATGATAAACATGATTTTCAGCTTTTACATAAACATT
>NW_018468124.1:0-593 GCF_002113885.1 Mizuhopecten yessoensis
ATTCCAACCTTTGAATTGGGGGAGTTCAAATGTGTCTTCAGGGGTAAATGAGTTAACGTCTACTGCCAGTTGCCAAGTTCCACAAGGCATGCCTTTGTTTGTGTGTTCATTTACTTCCACTCATTACTGCAGGCCTTCAAGCAAAAGTCAAGATTTTGGATGTTCTGTGTCTCCAACTTCAGTGTGTAATCTCAATATAATTGAGGTATTTACGTCAACTGGAACAAGTGTATCTATAGATCTACTGCAGTTCAGACGAGAAGAATCTAGTCTTTAGTGCATTAGAACTTTACTTGTGGTCGTAAATGGGCTGTCTACCACTAATACTTCCTAGACCATGTAGCCATCCCATAACAGTTTATGAGAAGATGATCCAATAATACTTGTAAGTACATGGGGATCATGCAGCTATCCCATAATAGTTTGTCTCAGAATGTTAGGACCATACAGCTTTCCCATAATAGTTTGTCTCAGAATGTTAGGATCCTACAGCTATCCCATAACAGTTTGTCTTAGAATGTTGGGACCATACAGCTTTCCCATAATAGTTTGTCTGAGAATATCAGGATCAAACAGCTATCCCATAATAGTTT
>NW_018468125.1:0-593 GCF_002113885.1 Mizuhopecten yessoensis
TTATAATCATGGGTATTAGCAGAGACAGTCGTCACAAGCGTAACGCTACCGGTGCCAAGCGCGCCCAATACCGTAAGAAGAGAAAGTTCGAAATGGGTCGTCAAAACTCTTTAACTAAGCTTGGTTCTAAGAAGATCCACACCATTAGAGTTAGAGGTGGTAACCTTAAGTACAGAGCTTTAAGATTAGATAGCGGTAACTTCTCCTGGGGTTCTGAAGCCATTACTCGTAAGGCTCGTATTGTTGCTGTCGTCTACAACGCCTCTGATAACGATCTTGTCCGTACTAACACTCTTGTCAAGAATGCTATTGTTCAAATTGATGCCGCTCCATTCAGACAATGGTTCGAATCTCACTACGGTGTTACTCTCGGAAAGAAGAAGGCCGACGAAGAAGAAAAGAAGATCTCCAACCACGTTCAACGTAAGCACGAATCCCGTAAGGAACAATCCAAGATTGAATCTAATGTTAAGGATCAATTCGCTGCTGGTCGTCTCTACGCTTGTATCTCTTCTCGTCCAGGTCAATCCGGTCGTGCCGATGGTTACATTTTAGAAGGAAAGGAACTTGACTTCTACGTCAGAAAGATCAGG
>NW_018468126.1:0-593 GCF_002113885.1 Mizuhopecten yessoensis
AACTCGCATAGGCTATCACCTTTTCCTGACCCCCCTGGATTTGGATCAATTCGCCTCCAATCGCTCGATCGGAGGCGTCAGTGTCCAAAATGAATTCCTCGTTTTGGTTTGGCAGGGACAGCACCGGGGGCTACACACATTTCCGTTTTAATTCATCAAACGACTCCTGCTGTTCCTCCCCCCTCACAAAGTACCTCTTTCCGGTAACGTTATAAAGGGGTAGGGCGGTATTGGCGAAGTCTTTAATGAACGCCTAATGATAATTTGCAAGCCCCAGGAACCGCTCAACATCTTTTGAGCATTTCGGTACTGGCCAGTTCTGAACAGTCTCGATGTCACCCTTGGACATTTCTAAGGTGTCAGTGCTAACCAGCCTTCCCAGGAATTCTACTTTTTCCTGGTAAAAACCACATTTCTGAGGCCATACTGACGAAATCTTAACAACACTTCGGTCAAGTTCGCCAGGTGGTCCTCGAAACTCCTGCCAAGCACGACAATATCAAAACGAGGTTAATAACCCAGGAAAACGTCCATAAGGCATTTTCACAAACTCGAACAGACCGTATTTTGTTATGAACGCTGTTTTTCTACGA
>NW_018468127.1:0-593 GCF_002113885.1 Mizuhopecten yessoensis
CAGTTCATTAAATTTGTTTCAAGACCAACTCAATTCATCATCCCAGGAAATCGACCAAACCAAGATCAAATCCTTAAATGAACGACATTTTGTTCCCCGATATTTTCATGATTTGTCTGGCTTATCATTGTAGAGCTTTCTTGCACACCGCAAGTACGGTTTTAAGAGTATGTTAGACGGTTGCTTTAACAATAGAAGGTTAACGTTGTCGAAATTTTGAGGGTGGCAGATATGGAGGTAAGGTTGACACTACTACAATGTCTGGATCGGAAGCTTATCGGGATTGGAAACATTGATACAACGATTCTCTGTCACAATATAACGTATACATTTTCCTTGGCAGGAACAGCTATAATATTGCTGTAAGAGACCGTGCATTATTTTGTTTCTCGGGATATATGGTTTTCACTGTCACTATGACTGTAGTAAATATGAATATGTTGATCATAACTTCCTTTAATAATACCTCAGATCTAGAATTATACGTTCACACTCTCTGTTAAAAACAAACCTTGAAATACAACTTCTAAATCGATTCACATGAAAAATACTCGCAGCTAGCGCTATTTCATGGCGGGGACTTATTCACAGAG
>NW_018468128.1:0-593 GCF_002113885.1 Mizuhopecten yessoensis
AAAGCTAACAAAATACTACATCAGGTAAAGCTAACAAAATACTACTTCGGATAAAGCTAACAAAATACTACTTCGGGTAAAGTTAACAAAATATCATTACAGTTAAAGCAGCTTTAACTGTAATGATATTTTGTTAGCTTTACTTGTAATAGTATTTTGTTAGCTTTACCTGTAATGGTATTTTGTGTGCTTTACTTGTAGTTTATTTTGTTAGCTTTACCTGTTGTTTTATTTTGTTAGCTTAAATTTTAAGCTAACAAAATAAAACAACAGGTAAAGCTAACAAAATACTACTACAAGTAAAGCTAACAAAATACTACTACAAGTAAAGCAAACAAAATATCATTACAGGTAAAGTAAACAAAATACCACTACAGGTTTTACCTGTAGAAGTATTTTTTTAGCTTTACCTGTAGTACATGTAGTGGTACAGATGATATATAAACTATATATCACTATAGTTAAGTTTTATAAAGTATTGGTACAGACAAGGGTCATTAGAATTACAACAGGTAAGGCTCAGTCTCATAGAATGTTATTACAGGTAAGGCTTACAAAACGTTACTACAGGGAAGGCAGATATAAATGTTACT
>NW_018468129.1:0-593 GCF_002113885.1 Mizuhopecten yessoensis
TAGGTAATGTTTATATAACTTAACAGTCATAGTATACAAAGCATTGATTACTTATTGACAAAATGCAGTTGCCTATAGCTTCTATACTGTGTTGGGCTGATAGGGGAAACGAAGACGTCATCGCTATGATTCTCTTAAATTTAAAAATATTTAAAAATTCTATATTCTTACAGATTTTGATTACAATATTTAATAATGTTATTCTATGATATACGAGCCTTATAAACAATCCTGTCGTATGTCATCTTTCTTTGTGTACTCATGAACTAAGGACTACATATGGAAATGCATTAATTTGGCAGGCATATGGACATACCATTTAATACATAAAAGAGATATCTTATATACTTTAAAAATTAACTCAGATTTCTCTATTGATTAAGAAGTATCTTAAATAATCAAAATTAAATTAGTTATCTCTATTCAATTTAAAGATATATCTTTTACTTAATAAAAATGTCTCTATTTCCAAAATTATATGAAATATTTCCGATTCTTTTAAAGATATCTACATTTGAATCAAAGATATTTTTTATGTTTTACAGATATAAATCGATTTCAATTTAATAGATCTCTATTAAAATTATAAAATA
>NW_018468130.1:0-593 GCF_002113885.1 Mizuhopecten yessoensis
GTATACCTATACATATTGAATAACTTGTATCAGTTTCCTAAAACGGGTTTTCATGTCTCTACACTACAACAGCACATGTGACATACATAACCACCCAGGCAAACTTCACAAAAGCTTAACAACACACTACTCTGTAACATGGTGATTCAACAGGACACATCAGTGTTTGGTGCTCGTTGCAAGCTTTTTCAATAAGGTTATTTTCAATTTCTGTGCTGGATTTCCATTCAATATGTCAGATATGTCAGTGTTAAAAACGGAATTTTTACGTCTATTCTTCATTTTTGCTACTAAATGCCTATCTCATGACGATAATACACATTGCAGACATAAAGGATTCCATTGGGAATAGGCTTTCTATGGATTTTATGGCCTATCTCAGAATAGGCAAAATACGTTAATTGTAGATACGAACTTTTTAAATTACCTGCTTACATAAACTTATTTTGTTGTGTACACATTTTCATTACGGCGATGAACTATTTTAAAAGAATAGACTCAGTACGTGTAACAACATCAATTCGAAAGCATGTGTTATGTACACTTACACATACACATATAAATTAACCCTGTATAACGAATATGTATTGCCT
>NW_018468131.1:0-593 GCF_002113885.1 Mizuhopecten yessoensis
AGTGACAGTACAAAGTGACAATATATCGTCAGTGACAGTACAAAGGTTCTACCACAGGCCATGGGTTTCTATCACAATGTATAGGTTGTATATACCACACTGAACTCAAAAAACAAAAATCTATATCTGTTTGGTATTAATGAAAATTGAAAATGAAGTCAATACGTATTAGCTCCCCCGATCTGGTAAATCTCCCTTGATATGCAATCAAGTGACCTGTAGTAGAGGCATGGAAACTCTACAGAGGGAAATAAGAGTTGTCGCAGTGAATTTTACTTTCCCATAAAAACACTAATATTGAATGTTAAGCTCCAGACAATTGACATTAGGGAGCAAGATGTATAGATGATTTGTCAAAAATTGCATGTCTTTATTGCTGGATTATTCAGTCTGCAGACTTTATTATCAAAATGGGCTCTCTCAAAAATTGAAGTATATTGCCTTTATGTAAAGGATGACTGGAGTTTGTATCTACTCTGCCCTGTGAGTCTAGTTCTGGTGGCTGAGGGCTTGATCCGAGACTTTGGGATCAGTTGTTACCATCAGATGTCCCCAATGGCCAATTCTTTTTAAACATCAGAATTTTTACAATA
>NW_018468132.1:0-593 GCF_002113885.1 Mizuhopecten yessoensis
ATACGTGTTCTTAACTTGAGAGCGAATGAAATTTCTGTACAGCCATAGTGTCACCGACATTACCTTTAATACCTCAGAGGTGATGTATATTGTAGTGTCACCGACATTACCTATAACACCCCGGATTTCATGTTAGAGGTAGTATCACCGACATAAGTTATTATACCTCAGAGTATGTGATGTTATAAGTATTTCATGTATTGCCGACTTTTTTGTGTAAGGTGTCATTCCCTTTATACCTTTCTTGCAGAACAAACTGAAACAACAACACAGAACACCAGGTAAGTGTGCCAGCTTTAGGTAATAAGGAGGACATAAATTCACCGCACTAAGGCAGAACTTCACAAATACATGTACGTTGGCAGACATGTTTGTTAGAAGAAATACAATCCACGTAGTTATATAACGTATATTTTTACTTTCAGTTTTTTTCTGACATCTAATTAGCAGACCCATGTGTGCCACCAGCATACAATGTATATAAGTATATTTTTATTCATGTCTGGTTCTGGTAAAATGTCAGTCTTTATTTGTAGAAATTTTATCCTAGAATAAATTCTGTTCATCTTATATACATCAAATGAATATGCACG
>NW_018468133.1:0-593 GCF_002113885.1 Mizuhopecten yessoensis
TAGCTGTTAGCGCCGAAATGGCAGCTCCGGCTGTATGCTCCCCAGCGAGTTGAGAAAGAAATTGGCTGGTTGCAAAGGTAACCACAGATAATAGTTTGTGAACCGTTTTAAGACGACCTACGAACTAGGTTGTGATAGAGCGGTATATAAGAGCCTCGAATTAGTTATGAATTATCTATGTAGTCCTGCCCTAACGAAACAACTACATGCATTAAGTGAGACCATAGTTTGAAATTTATTGACTAACATTTGCCTGCAACAGATGCTCTTTTTTCTCTATTGATGTAGCTGACCAGAGACTTACCGGGATTAAATTGGTTGATGAATGGAAACATTAAATGTAGGTCGATTAAGAAATATAATACAAAAGATTATTTCCTGGCTGTAAAATAGGCTCAGCTATCATTAATAAAATCTTTTCTGGTTCAATGGAAACAGTTCGAACATAATCCGATTAACACATTAGCTGATTGATTAGATTAATAAATGATTTTTTTTTTATTGAAAGAAGTAACAACAATGAAAGCTATTTGTTGAATTATGTGAAAAGATAAATGTTATTTGACGTCTTTCTTCAAAAGCAGAAAAAAAAA
>NW_018468134.1:0-593 GCF_002113885.1 Mizuhopecten yessoensis
GGGGGCAGCAGGTACAATTCTTACGCCCTACCTGCAGGGACTAAGATATCGACTTACTGAAAGTATCTTCGATTGGGCAAGCAATTACACAAAATACTAGACCTCGACATTTGCTATCCTCGTTACAACTTGGCCTCGGACTTCCAAGTTCATCACCAGTTTGGGTCACAGTCGCTGGTCAACACATTGTACGCCTTGGGATTCTGTGTCTCGTACCACGAATTACGGAGATTCGAGTCAAATGCTGCTTGCAAACAAAATATAGATATTCCAGGATTTACAGATGAAGCTTTCTTGCAATATTCAGCAGATAATGTTTATCACAACTCCTGCACTTTGGTCGGAAAGGATACTTCCATGGTATGCGTATAATTGCTACAATAACACCAAGAATACAAGAAAGAAGACGAAACTATTTCGGAGGCTAATCGACAGCCTAGTTGAAATGAAGAAGAGTGGTTATTTGGTATCCGAATTTCAAATTTCCTGCAAGAACTCCACATAAAGTTGACTGACATAGATGAATTTAACATATCTGATGTTCCTCTATGGACCATTCAAACACCTGATTTTAACTTTACATTACATGAGCG
>NW_018468135.1:0-594 GCF_002113885.1 Mizuhopecten yessoensis
AGCGAAATGTTCACCAGTGAAAAGATACAAAATGTTACCTTGACCCCTGACCCAATGACCTTGACCTTTAGTCAGTTTACTCCTTGTTTAATTCTGATCAACTTTGCTTCATCATGTCATAACAAAATGTTCATCAGTGAAAAGATGCAAAATTTGACCTTGACCTTTGAATATAATGTTCTTAACCTTTGACCTCGACTTTTTACTTCAACATGTCTCTTTGTTTAATTCCGAACATTTTTGCTTCATAATGTCATAGCGAAATGTTCACCAGTGAAAAGCTACAAAATTTGACCTTGACCTCTGAACCTAATGACCTTGACCTTTGACCTTGACTTTTTACCTTAATGTGTATATTTGTGAACTGAACATCTTGACCAAGTTTCATGTACATCGGTCAATAAATACCAAAGTTATCAGCCAGGAACAAAATTTGTGGACGGACAGACAGACAGACAGACAGACAAAGTGATTACTATAGGGCACCCGTATCTCCGATACAGGGCCCTTATAAAAAACGATATGACACCAAATTATCTGGTAGAAATTCTTCCTAGTCTCCGTTCTGAAACATCAACATATGCTACTCGTAAC
>NW_018468136.1:0-594 GCF_002113885.1 Mizuhopecten yessoensis
CTGTAAAATGGTGGCTGCTCTTCTGTTGGTAACTCCAATGTGTAAAAGTGGCTACTCCTCTGTTGGTAACTCCACTGTATAATGGTGGCTGCTCTTCTGTTGGTAACTCCACTGTATAATGGTNCTCTGTTGGTTACTCCACTGTAAAATGGTGGCTGCTCTTCTGTTGGTAACTCCACTGTGTAATGGTGGCTGCTCCTCTGTTGGTAACTCCACTGTATAATGGTGGCTGCTCTTATGTTGGTAACTCCACGGTATAATGGTGGCTGCTCTTCTGGTGGTAACTCCACTGTAAAATGGTGTCTGCTCTTCTGTTGGTTACTCCACTGTAAAATGGTGGCTGGTCTTCTGTTGGTAACTCCACTGTAAAATGGTGGCTGCTCTTCTGGTCCTCCGTTGGTAACTCCAATGTGTAATAGTGGCTGCTCTTCTGGTGGTAACTCCACTGTAAAATGGTGTCTGCTCTTCTGTTGGTAACTCCAATGTATAATGGTGGCTGCTCTTCTGTTGGTTACTCCACTGTATAATGGTGACTGCTCTTCTATTGGTAACTACACTGTATAATGGTGGCTGCTCTTCTGTTGGTAACTCCAC
>NW_018468137.1:0-594 GCF_002113885.1 Mizuhopecten yessoensis
TTCAGAAGAAGTTGTTTAAAGGAAAAGTTGACGGACGAGGACAGCAACAGACGGACGTTGAGCTAAAAATGGGCAGATGAGCTAAAAATGAAGCATTGTAATTTCACTTCACTTGTTGATGCTATTAACACCTTAGAATCTTTTAACAGATTGAATGAGCTGTGCTGGCTGAAGGCTGATCTGATGTACCAATAGGTTGTGGTGGACATTTTTCACATGACATCACATACCATTTATCAAGAGGCCCAAGAGGGCCTGTATCGCTCACCTGAATATTTAAGCAGTCATAGCAAAATATTCTCATTAAATATTATATTGCAATAAAAATATTTCCCTCGCAAACTTTGTTGGCTCCATCTGTTGAAACTACCAGCAAAATATTATTACAAGATTCTACGCTTTTTGATTCTTCAGAAGTTGCTTGACATATTTCTCCCTGTGACCTTGTAAGTAGGTCAATGTCATTTTCCTTCTCAAACTGGTAAGCTCTATTCCAAAATCTATAAGCCAAATCTTATGAATCCATTCCTTTTAGTTCTTTCAATGCCCCAAACTCCCAATGCTATTGACTACACTGGTGAAGTATTGCTCTTT
>NW_018468138.1:0-594 GCF_002113885.1 Mizuhopecten yessoensis
AGCTGTCATGTAACAGTGACCTTGTGTAAATTGTGAGGCCATTAATGTCATATCAACAGCTGTCATGTAACAGTGACCTTGTGTAAATTGTGCAGCAATTAACGTCCTATCAACAGCTGTCATGTAACAGTGACTTTGTGTAAATTGTGCAGCCATTAGCGTCCCATCAACAGCTGTCAGGTAAGAGTGACCTTGAGTAAATTGTGCAGCCATTAACGTCCCATCAACAACTGTCATGTAACAGTGACTTTGTGTAAATTGTGCAGCGATTAACGTCCTATCAACAGCTGTCATGTAACAGTGACCTTGAGTAAATTGTGCAGCCATTAACGTCCCATCAACAGCTGTCATGTAACAGTGACCTTGTGTATATTGTGCAGCCATTAGCGTCCCATCAACAGCTGTCAGGTAACAGTGACCTTGAGTAAATTGTGCAGCCATTAACGTCCCATCAACAGCTGTCATGTAACAGTGACCTTGTGTACATTGTGAGGCCATTAACGTCCCATCAACAGCTGTCATGTAACAGTGACCTTGTGTACATTGTGAGGCCATTAACGTCCCATCAACAGCTGTCATGTAACAGTGACCTTG
>NW_018468139.1:0-594 GCF_002113885.1 Mizuhopecten yessoensis
TGTCTGTCACTACTTATACATACATATGTAGTAATCACTGTCTATTACTACTTATACATATTTATCACTCACTCAATCACTATTTATACATATTTACCACTGTCTGTCAAAACTAATACATATTAACCCCTGTCTGTCACTACTTATACATATTTATCACTGTCTGTCACTACTGATACATATTTACCACTCACTCCATCACTACTTATAAATATTTAGCACTGTCTGTCACTACCTATACGTATTTATCACCGTCTGTCACTACTTATACATATTTACCACTGTCTGTCACTACTTATACATATTTGTCATTGTCTGTCACTACTTATACATATTTATCACTCACTCCATCACTACTAATACATATTTATCACCGTCTGTTTCTTCTTCTACATATTAATCACTGTCTGCCACTACTGATATATATTTATTACTATCTGTCACTACTTATACATATTTATCACTCACTTCATCACTACTTATACATATTTATCACTGTCAATCACTACTTATACATATTAAGCACTGTCTGTCACTACGTATACATATTTTTCACTGTCTGTCACTACTTATACATATTAACCACTGTCTGTC
>NW_018468140.1:0-594 GCF_002113885.1 Mizuhopecten yessoensis
AGGTATTCCTTACTGACGCCATACCAACTTAACAGCTATGTACTAGGCAGGTTTTCCTTACTGACAGCATACCAACTTAACAGCTATGGACTAGACAGGTATTCCTAACTGACACCTTATCAACTTAACAGCTATGTACTAGGTAGGGATACCTTACTGACACCATACCAACTTAACAGCTCTGAAATAGGAAGGTATTCCTTACTGACACCTTACCAACTTAACAGCTATGAACTAGGCAGGTATTCCTTACTGACACCTTACCAACTTAACAGCTATGAACTAGGCAGGTATTCCTTACTGACACCATACCAACTTAACAGCTATGGACTAGACAGGGATTCCCAACTGACACCATACCACCTTAACAGCTATGTACTAGGTAGGTATACCTTACTGACACCATACCAACTTAACAGCTATGTACTAGGGAGGTAACCTAACAGACACCATATTTACTGAACAGCTATATATCAGGTATGTATTTCTAACTGACACCATACCAACGTACCACCTTATGTACTAGACAGGTATTCCTTACTGACACCTTACCAACTTAACAGCTATGTACTAGACAGGTATTCCTTACTGACA
>NW_018468141.1:0-594 GCF_002113885.1 Mizuhopecten yessoensis
CTAAAAAAGAGCGAACGTCGTCATAGCTTCCGTTAATGAAAAGCAGACCTTTGGCCCAGCTGCGATCGCCTCGATACTGGTAACCTTTTACCAGAAAGCTACGTAAAACTTATATGTATAAGAAAGTGCTATAGATACATAAACGACGAGTTTTACAGTTTAAATGAGAATGAGCTACCATCTAGGAGGTAGACGATGTGTCACTCATCGGACGAATCAGCCACAGGGACATGCGAATTGGTTACAGCTGTATTTGGACCTAAACTAAGGTGTTCATAGTACTTTCGGTACGATCTAAACCCCTGAAAAATGTACAATTACTCTGAACACATTAGTTTATGTCAAAATATAGCTGTAACAAATTCCCGGGTCCCTTTGGAATCAGCTAGTTTGTCATTGTTCCATCTGTAGTTAGCTCCTGATAAGGCAGCTCTTGTAAAGCGCTTTAGAGTGGCTTATGTAAGCTAGATAGGGTGCTATATCAAATGATGTATATTATTATTAGCTCACCTGGCACGAAATGCCAAGTGAGCTTATGCCGTGGTGCGACGTCCGTCGTCCGTCCGTCCGTCCGTCCGTCCGTCCGTCCGTCCG
>NW_018468142.1:0-594 GCF_002113885.1 Mizuhopecten yessoensis
ACGTTGCAGAAAAGTTAGCCACATCCTAATGTCCTCCCTGCACTCATTGGTTACTTTAACATGATGATGTAAGGCTTTCACTGTAGTAGACAACCTGATAATATAAGATACAAAACTTTTTATTCTGGAAGCACTACTTTGCTAGCAAAATTCAAATGCCCCAAAAGTTGCAATAATTCCCTTTTTGTACATGATTGTCGATTTTGGAATGATTTCAACATTTCTATGTCCCTCTCTAACTTGTCTTCCGGTAGTCTGGCCTCCATGTTATGCGAGTCCAAGATAATACCTAAATACTCCAGTTCTGTCTCCGGTCCACAGGTTTTATGAAGCGCCATAGGAATGTTCAAGATATTGAAAATATGGTACAACAACGTCATGTTCCTATCCCCACATTTTCCTGGTTCTTCGAAAGTGATGAAATCATCCAAAAGATGTAATATATGTGCAATTCCATAGTTGTGCTGTGCAATCCAACAGATGGCACATGAAAGGTTGTCAAAAATCTTCGGACTCGACCGACAGCCAAAAGCCAAGCGTGTGTAATAATAATATTTGTTCTGCCAACATATCCCGTACAGATGCCACTGTGAT
>NW_018468143.1:0-594 GCF_002113885.1 Mizuhopecten yessoensis
GAGTTGTCATCAAGATATTTGAGAACACTGTTTTAACTCCTGTGGCTACTATGTGTAAGTTTTGACCACTCGTGTTACTCAAGGGGCTACCCCTTCGTCGCCCCTTTTCGTAGACAATATGTTGACCTTAACGTCAAACCTTTAATGCGCCATACTTTTATCTCTTTGTTAAAAGAAACACTGACTCGTATAGGTGTGGATCATCAATCTTTTAATGGTTATTCTTTCCGGGTTGGTGCTGCCACCTCCGCAGCGGCTGCTGACGTCGAGGATCATGTCTTTCAAACCTTGGGTAGATGGTCCTCCAACTGCTATATACGTATATTCGTACGGATCCTACCGTTATTTCAAATGCACAAAATACTACCTTGTCCAACTGAAATCATTTCATGTTTTACTTTGTGCTTGTTACTTGTTCTTCGTACCTCAATCTTCAATTTTAGTTATTATTACCTAGTTTATATTAAGTATTGGGGGCTCTCACTCACTAGTAATTTCCAATCCCTCGTTTCGTTCCATTTGGGTTTTAATTCCCAGGGAATTTTCCCACCAATACTTTTCTGTAATATTATTTACTTATCTGTTGATTATTTT
>NW_018468144.1:0-594 GCF_002113885.1 Mizuhopecten yessoensis
ATTTGAACAAACTTGGTAGCCCTTCATTCCAGCATGTTACTGACCAAATATCATTATCCCAGGCCTCTTGGTTATTTATTTGAACAAACTTGGTAGCCCTTCATTCCAGCGTGTTACTGACCAAATATCATTATCCCAGGCCTCTTGGATATTTATTTGAACAAACTTGGTAACCCTTCATCCAAGCATGTTAATGGTCAAATGTCATCACCCTAGGCCTCTTGGTTATTCAGAAGGAGTTGTTTAAATGATTACAACATATTTGACCCCAGTGACCTTGAATATGATTCAAGGTCATTCATTTGAACAAACTTGGTTGCCCTTCATACCAGCATGTTAATGGCCAACTATCATTATCCTAGGTCTCTTGGTTATTCAGAAGAAGTTGTTTTAAGGTTTCATACATATTTGACCCCAGTGACCTTGAATATGATTCAAGGTCATTTATTTAAACAAACTTGGTAGCCCTTCATACCAGCATGTTACTGGCCAACTATCATTATCCTAAGTCTCTTGGTTATTCAGAAGAAGTTGTTAAAAAGTGTTTATACATATTTGACCCCTGTGACCTTGAAAAGTGATGAAGGTCATTTA
>NW_018468145.1:0-594 GCF_002113885.1 Mizuhopecten yessoensis
CCGTTTCCGTTGCGTTTGCGTTGCGTTTGCGTTTAAACGGACAAGTAAAACGGTCCAGGGTCTGTAGATATCTAACAAAGCTGTGACTTCAAGTGTAGGTTTGTGTGTTAGATATCTAAAAAAAGGTGTGACATCATGTGTCAGTTTGTGTGTTAGGTATCTAACAAAAGTGTGACTACATGTGTCAGTTTGTGTGTTAGATATCTAACAAAAGTGTGACTATAAGTGTAAGTTTGTGTGTTATATATCTAACAAAGATTTGACTACATGTGTAGGTTTGTGTGTTAGATATCTAACAAAGGGGTAACTACAAGTGTAGGTTTTTGTGTTAGATATCTAACAAAGCTGTGACTACAAGTTAATTTTTTTGTGTTAGATATCTAACAAAAGGTGTGACATCATGTGTCAGTTTGTGTGTTAGATATCTAACAAAGGTGTGACTACATGTGTTGGTTTGTGTTTTAGATAACAAAAGTGTGACAACAAGTGTAAGTTTGTGAGTTATATATCTAACAAAGGTTTGACTACATAAGTCGGTTTGTATGTTATATATCTAACAAAGGTGTGACTACATGTGTAGGTTTGTGTGTTAGA
>NW_018468146.1:0-594 GCF_002113885.1 Mizuhopecten yessoensis
ATTTAGTTCATTAAATATTAAAAAAAGTTAAATACCAGAACTTTTCATAAAAACCGTTTAAACTGTAAAAAATGGTAAAAAACGAGTATTTTATCATTAAAAAATAGGGGGTAGGGGTAACTAAAATCGGCTTTTTGAGTTAAAACAATAAGATTAAGAAATTTTACTTCCATAATTTAAAAGAAAATAATATTTTCAACAAAGCTACAAACATTTATACATATCTGATAACACACTTGGAAGAAATTGTATGAATTTGTTCTGCAAATGGTCAAAACCCAAAAAATCACCTAAAATCACTTGATGTGGTAAATTGGTATCTTTAACCGATCATAGCACAAAAACGAGCACACGGACATATGTTTTTTTTGGCATTTTCTACTATGCCATTAACTCCTTTTTCCAAAAAAACATATAAGAAAAAAAGTTTAATACAGGAAATTTTTGTCTTCTCAGAGGTGTACATCCTTAAGGCCTTTTTGTTTGTATTTTTTGACGAGTTGCGCAATAAAACTGTTGTTTCCAAACCTGCATTTATATGATTTTCTTTTCAGGATTACTTTTTGTTGGTTGTTTTTGCATTTTTAAGAAGTG
>NW_018468147.1:0-594 GCF_002113885.1 Mizuhopecten yessoensis
TAGGAATCTCAATTTTACAACTTGAAACCATCTTCCTCCAAGGATGATTCTCACAAAGTAAAAATAATATCCTACAAAAAGTTGTCAAAATATACCCAAAAGTGTTATTTCCCTATATAAACTATAGTAAACTTTACCCCCTCCCCAAGGAAGAACGGATAACTCGGGGGTCCTGAAATTTACAATTTAAATAAAGCCCCGGATGATTTTTCTTTCCATGCAGAGAAAATGCTTATACAAAATTGAGTCCCCTTGGCTCAAGGATGCGCCAGACTAAATTAGGATAAAATCCGTCAATCCCTATGGTAGAAGAAGGATTTTAAAGGTTTTACCACTATTTCCCCTTTTGTCCCCGCCTCTCTGCCTCCAGGAGGGTCAGACACACCGTTTATACAAAAAGTTGTTCCCATTCACCCAAGGGTGCTTCATACCAAATTTGAACAAAATCCTGTCATTCCTACAGAAGAGGAAGGATTTTGAAGAATTTGCTATGTTTCCCCTATTGGGCTCCGACCCTCAGCCCCCAGAGGGGCCAGACCCACTGTTTACACAAAATTGGTTCCCCTTTACCCAAGGATGCTTCAGACCAAATAT
>NW_018468148.1:0-594 GCF_002113885.1 Mizuhopecten yessoensis
TCTTTATTTTATAACTATGGCGTATATGTGTTCTTAAAATAACCAGTCAGACACCTCTTTAGTTAATAGATACGGCGTATATGTGTTCTTACAATAACCAGTCAGACGCCTCTGTATTTGATAAATACGGCGTATCCGTGTTCTTACAATAACCAGTCACACGCCTCTTTATTTTATAACTATGGCGAATCCGTATTCTTACAATAACCAGTCAGACGCCTCTTTATATTATAACTACGGCGTATCCGTGTTCTTACAATAACCAGTTAAACGCCTCTTTATTTTTTAACTATGGCGAATCCGTGTTCTTGCAATAACCAGTCAGACGCCTCTTTATTTTATAAATACGGCGTATATGTGTTCTTACAATAACAAGTCACACGCCTCTTTATTTTATAACTACGGCGTATCCGTGTTCTTACAATAACCAGTCAGACGCCTTTTTATTTTATAAATACGGCGGATCCTTGTTCTTATAATAACCAGTCAGANGGATCCTAGTTCTTATAATAACCAGTCAGACGCCTCCTTATTTTAAAAATACGGCGGATCCGTGTTCTTACATACAATCACCAGTCAGACGCCTCTTTATTT
>NW_018468149.1:0-594 GCF_002113885.1 Mizuhopecten yessoensis
TTCTAACATTACACTGAGGCTGTCAACTAGTGATGAGGCATCACAGTACACTTCTAATATTACACTGAGACTGTCAACTAGTGATGAGGCATCATCTTACACTTCTAACATTACACTGAGACTGTCAAACAGAGGTGAGCCATAACAATACACTTTTAATATTACACTGAGGCTGTCAACTAGTGTTGCGGCATCACATTACACTTCTAATATTGCACTGAGGCTGTCAACAAGTGATGAGGCATGATCTTACACTTCTAACATTACACTGAGACTGTCAAACAGAGGTGAGCCATCACAATACACTTCTAATATTACACTGAGGCTGTCAAACAGAGGTGAGCGATCACAGTACACTTCTAACATTACACTGAGACTGTCAAACAGAGGTGAGCCATCACAATACACTTCTAATATTACACTGAGGCTGTCAACAGATGATGAGGCATCACAGTACGCTTCTAATATTACACTGAGACTGTCAAACAGTGGTGAGGCATCACAGTACACTTCTAGCATTACACTGAGGCTGTCAAACAGAGGTGAGCGATCACAGTACACTTCTAATATTACACTGAGGCTGTCAACTAGTGA
>NW_018468150.1:0-594 GCF_002113885.1 Mizuhopecten yessoensis
ACGCTGATAAGTCGGCTATTGTTCATTTCCGTCCAAAGTCTGTAATAGTCAGTGATAGTATGTTTTCGTGTGGAAAGCTAGCCCTAGAAATACGTAGCCAGTATACATACCTGGGTCTTACATTTACGGAACACTTGGATTTTAATGTAACGGCAAAACTTGTGGCCAAATCAGCGGGTGGAGCACTTGGTTTGTTAATAGCTAAAACTAAATCAATGGGAGGCTTACCAAATAAAACCTTTACAAAACTGTATGAGAGTACAGTGTGGCCAGTAATTAGTTACGGTGCTGCTATATGGGGTACACGTACATTTAGTTGTATTGTTGCTATTCAAAATCGCGCATGTAGATTTTATCTAGGCCTTGGCCGCTATGCACCTAACGTAGCTGTTAGCGGGGACATGGGTTGGACTCCAGTAATAGTGAACCAATGGCTAGCTGCTTTAAGACATTGGAGTCGCCTTCAAAATCTGTCGGAAACTAGATTGAATAAGGCTGTATTTACATCGAGTGAGCATGTAGGTAACCACCGAAATAACAAATGGAACATCAGGGTAATTTCCAGACTCGGGGAGCTAGAGGCTTGGTTAACTA
>NW_018468151.1:0-594 GCF_002113885.1 Mizuhopecten yessoensis
CATAAGGTTATAAGGATTAGACATCAAACATCCCCTTTTCACCAGTAGGTTATAGGGATTAAACATCAAACATCCCCTCTTCGCCAGAAGGTTATAACGATTAGACATCAAGCATCCCCTTTTCACCAGAAGGTTATAAGGATTAGACATCAAGTATCCCCTCCTCGCTATAAGGTTATAAGGATTAGATATCAAGCATCCCCTTTTCACTAGAAGGTTATAAGGATTAGACATCAAACATCCCCTCTTCATCATAAGGTTATAAGAATTAGACATCAAACATCCCCTTTTTACCAGAAGGTTATAGGGATTAAACATCAAACATCCCCTCCTCGCCAGAAGGTTATAACGATTAGACATCAAGCATCCCCTTTTCACCAGAAGGTTATAAGGAAAAGACATCAAGCATCCCCTCCTCGCTATAAGGTTATAAGGATTAGAAATCAAGCATCCCCTTTTCATTAGAAGGTTATAAGGATTAGACATCAAGTATCCATTCTTCACCAGAAGGTTAAGAGGATTAGACATCAAGCATCCCCTTTTCACTATAAGTTTATAAGGATTAGACATCAAGTATCCCCTCTTCACCAGAAG
>NW_018468152.1:0-594 GCF_002113885.1 Mizuhopecten yessoensis
GACTCCATGTCCAGTGGTCTGAGGCTACCTAGGTTTTCCTTACCATACATGTCTACAATGGCTCTATGTCCTGTGGTCTGAGGCTGTTTAAGTGTTCCTTAACACACCTGTAGACAATGGCTCCATGTCCTGTGGTCTGAGGCTGTCTAGGTGTTCCTTAACACACATGTAGACAATGACTCCATGTCCTGTGGTCTGATGCTACCTAGATGTTCCTTACCACACCTGTAGACAATAGCTCCATGTCCTGTCGTCTGAGGCTCCCTACGTTTTCCTTACCAGACCTGTAGACAACCATGTCCTGTCGTCTGAGGCTAACTACGTTTTCCTTACCAGACCTGTAGACAATGACTCCATGTGTTGTGGTCAGAGGCTACCTAGGTTTTCCTTACCAGACCTGTAGACAATGACTCCATGTGTTGTGGTCTGAGGCTACCTAGGTTTTCCTTACCAGACCTGTAGACAATGGCTCCATGTCCTGTCGTCTGAGGCTACCTACGTTTTCCTTACCAGACCTGTAGACAATGACTCCATGTCCAGTGGTCTGAAGCTACCTAGGTTTTCCTTACCACACCTGTAGACAATGGCTCCATG
>NW_018468153.1:0-594 GCF_002113885.1 Mizuhopecten yessoensis
ATCCAATTGTTCTGTTTTCTGTCCTCAAAATGTTTTCCACAAAAGATTTAATTTGTTTACAGTGAACTGAAATTGGTGTACATGTCCAGTAGAAAAAAAATGACACATTCACAGTTCAAGAATTTGTATATTACATCATGTTTGATTATATTTTGCATCTGAGTGTAGATAAAATAAATGTGTTTATGCTATAAATCTCCATCACGATCATCCGATCACGACTGAAGCTAGTTTTTTGGATAAATATACATCAAGAACAACAAAGAATAAAATATGTCCAGTAAATGTCATTTTATTAAATGACGAATAACATGGCAGACATGGATAACAACAATGTCAACCATGTTGCATAAACATACTTACAAACATAAACAATATCTTAAATATATATCAAAAAGGTGGAGCACGAGAATACGCCACAGGACTGGTATGATGTTAACTAATACGTATAGAGATATATATCTGCACACATGCACCCATGCTACTGACAAAGTGGTGCATCTCATGAACGGTATACAGAGAGATGGACATGCCTGTAACTGTATACAGAGAGATTGACATGCCTGTAACTGTATACAGAGAGATGGACATGCC
>NW_018468154.1:0-594 GCF_002113885.1 Mizuhopecten yessoensis
CCAGGATCAATTCTAATATCATGACTGCTTTTGTCTCTTTTTGCCTAGCTTTTGTATATATAGTTTATAGTTTATATAGTAGGAATGATCTTAAGGACCTTTAGCTGTGTAAACAAAGAAATGTTCATTACCCTATACAAATCCCTTGTAAGACCATATCTAGAGACCGCTGTTGTAGTTTGGGCACCCATGCTTATAAAGGATAAGATATCTATAGAAAATGTGCAAAGAAGAGCCACCAAACTGGTCCCTGGTATCAAATACCTATTCTATCCTGAAAGACTTAAGGCTCTTGGGCTACCAACAATGGAGTACAGGAGACTAAGGTCAGATATGGTTCAAACCTTTAAGATAATAAATGAGATAGACAACATCAAAGATGACTTTCTAAAAATCAATGCAACAAGAACAACCAGAGGTCACAACCAGAAACTTGAAAAACTGAGGTGTAGAAGTAATCTGCGTGCCCATTCGTTCAAATTTAGAATTGTAAATAATTGGAACGGTCTCTCTGATCAAGTGTTTAAAGTCGACATTCGAGCATAAATCGCTCTGACTACAAGATAAGATACACATAGAATACTGTGAAATCCG
>NW_018468155.1:0-594 GCF_002113885.1 Mizuhopecten yessoensis
TATTGTATCATCTGTGAAAATTGATGAAGGGGAAAATAAAAGGAACAGTTTATTCACTGCTTTTTTATCAATAGATTCTGGTCCTCATCGTCTCAGGATCACTTTACAAAATAAGAAAAAATGACCTTAAAATGTATTGATCTTGTCTTCAAATTCAAATTATTTTTTGTGTACTTTCTTTTGTGGTTTGGAGCTTTCTAATTATTTCGTGGGTACAAATTTTCGTGGTTAGCCTGTAAATCGAAATGCACTGATTTTCGTGGCAAACATCACTGATCACTGAAAGTTTTGAAAAAACGTCAGTGCAATTTGCAGTTGGCATGGCAAGGTGAATCTGTTCACCTTTGTATATAACATCCATATTCAGTAGACTTCCAGTATGAGGTTACTGATCCATTTTTGTGTAACCCGTGATTCAATGACACTTTGCTTAGATGTGGTCAAGTTAATTTCATTTATACATGAGCAGAACTTACAACATTTTCAGTAGCAAAGTCTTCAAGTGTGCCTACGTTTCTTTGTTGGTTTTACATAATCATAATTATACACGTACAATGTATATACTTTTGTGAGCACATTAAGTTCATATAATTT
>NW_018468156.1:0-594 GCF_002113885.1 Mizuhopecten yessoensis
TCATTTAGTCTCTCAGTTTACATTCATTTAGGCTGTCAGTTTTCACTCATTCAGGCTGTCAGTTTTCACTCATTTAGACTGTCAGTTTTCACTCATTAAGGCTGTCAGTTTTCACTCATTCAGGCTCTCAGTGTTCACTCATTTAGGCTCTCAGTGTTCACTCATTTAGGCTCTCAGTGTTCACTCATTTAGGCTCTCAGTNGGCTCTCAGTGTTCACTTATTCAGGCTCTCAGTTTTCACTCATTTAGACTGTCAGTTTTCACTCATTTAGGCTGTCAGTTTTCACTCATTCAGGCTCTCAGTTTTCACTCATTTAGGCTGTCAGTTATCACTCATTCAGGCTCTCAGTGTTCACTCATTCAGGCTCTCAGTGTTCACTCATTTAGGCTGTCAGTTTTCATTCATTTAGGCTGTCAGTTTTCACTCATTCAGGCTCTCAGTTTTCACTCATTCAGGCTCTCAGTTTTCACTCATTCAGGCTCCCAGTTTTCACTCATTCAGGCTCTCAGTTTTCACTCATTTAGGATGTCAGTTTTCACAAATTCAGACTCTCAGTGTTCACTCATTTAGGCTCTCAGTGTTCACTCGTTCAG
>NW_018468157.1:0-594 GCF_002113885.1 Mizuhopecten yessoensis
AGATTCATCTTAAACAGCTATCCCGTTGTTCCTTTTTCATAGTTATATATGCATAGGTGATGATTTTAAACATGACGATACATTGTAAGTGTTGTTTATACATCATATCTTTGTCCTTTTTCATAGTTATGTATGCATATGTGATGACTTTAAACATGGCGATACATTGTAAGTGTTGTTTATACATCATATTTTTTTCCTTTTTCATAGTTATTTATGTATAGGTGATGATTTTAAACATGACGATACATTGTAAGTGTTGTTTATACATCATATCTTTGTCCTTTTTCATAGTTATATATGTATATGTGATGGTTTTAAACATGGCGATACATTGTAAGTGTTGTTTATACAGCATATCTTTGTCCTTTTTCATAGTTATTTATGTATAGGTGATGACTTTAAACATGGCGATACATTGTAAGTGTTGTTTATACATCATATCTTTTTCCTTTTTCATAGTTATATATGTATAGGTGATGGTTTTAAACATGGCGATACATTGTAAGTGTTGTTTTATACAGCATATCTGTTTCCTTTTTCATAGTAATATATGTATAGGCGGGAGGCACTGTATTCGGTGGGATTCACGCA
>NW_018468158.1:0-594 GCF_002113885.1 Mizuhopecten yessoensis
TGGGATATCGTTGATGCCGTTTTACATGTGGATACCTTAGAAGATACCCAGTTGTGGTATAGGTATGAAAAAGCGGCATAAGACATATAACAATATGCCCTAGCCTGTTGAAATCGAAAAATGAACGATTATGTACTGAAATTCGAAATGATGCCCAGTGCGATATGCCCAGTGGGCATCTTTAGGCTGGGATATCGTTGATGCCGTTTTACATGTGGATACCTTAGAAGATGCCCAGTTGTGGCATAGGGGTTAAAAAGCGGCATCTTTAGCCTGGGGTATCGTTGATGCTGTTTGTGCATGTGGATACCTTAGAAGATGCCCAGTTGTGGTATAGGTGTGAAAAAGCAGCATAAGAACTATTTTGTAAGGTTCATTTGAATATCAAACTAGCCCAACATTGGGCCAGTCCAATATTGAATAAGTAACCAACTTCACGCTGGTGGCTTATACCTGTCCTTTGAAGATCACAAAGTAGAGATACCCGACTTCAAAGCCTGTCAATTTTTACCCCTAGGTGACCGCGAGATTCTTTTGATGTACTACAGTACATCTAAGGATCGAACTAGTCTTCTTGTCTCATCAACAAGGTGG
>NW_018468159.1:0-594 GCF_002113885.1 Mizuhopecten yessoensis
TCATTTGGAGAATATTTTGCCATGCTTTCTTAGATATCCAGGTGAACAATACAGGCCCTCTGATCCTCTTGTTTTAGGAACGATAGAACAAATAAGACCAGGCAGCGGAATTATTATATACACTAAAAACAATATTCATGCAGTTTGTAGAACTGATCTTGAATCTCATTATGTAGAAAATTGGTATTAGAGTTAAATACTGCTAATAAGAAAATTATCCTGTGCTGTATTTATAGACCGCCTAATTCTTTACTTTAATACTGGAATCACTTCCATCAATTATTAGATATTTTATCAAATGAAAACTATAACTTAATTATTAGTGGTGATATAAATCAAGATATGCTTACTTTGTCTCCTAATTCTCATCTTTCTTGAATTCTGACAAAATATAATCTATATAGCATTATTAATTCTGCAACTAGAATAACTAATACTTCTGCTACCTGCATCGATGGGTTTTTTTTGTTAGTAATCCTAATATCGTTCAAAGCTCTGAATTCTGTCACAATTGTGTAGCGACCATTGTTCTATTACTATTACTGTATACTTTAAGACTATTAAAGAAAAATCATTTAAACGTACTATTTATAA
>NW_018468160.1:0-594 GCF_002113885.1 Mizuhopecten yessoensis
TAAGTCTGTGGTTAAGTCTATACAATCATACAGTTTTGTGAGAAATGTTCCCTTTAAAATTTTAATTCATGCACTATAAAATGCCCTTTTCTAAGCAAATCAACATGCCCTTTTTATTCTGTGGGAAACACTATGTACTCAAGTATTATGAAAGGTGTACATGTACACAGTGTACACAGTATGCTCAAAACTGTTGTAGAAACAACAAAAGAGCTGTCAATTCATAACTTTTGAATAATTGCATTTTTTTAACTTGTGAAGCATAATATAATTGAGTTGCATTTGCTAACTTGGGAATCTATGCATATGAATCTCTTTCATGAAATTGATTTGGTATTGAAAGCCTCATAAAATTTAGAATTAGTTTCAATTAAGGTTAAATTCTTCCAACATTTTAAACTCTGTGTGTGTTTTTGATTATAATCTGACTGTTTTTGGTGGTTTATAGTTTGACATTACTTTCAAAGCATATAGGCTTTGATAATTTATGTTGAAAATGTCTAAAATAAAAATTTAAAACATTTAGTTGGATTTAATTAGATAAATAGATATTTTGCTACATGCAGTTTTATGGTGTTTTCATGGCTTGAACGG
>NW_018468161.1:0-594 GCF_002113885.1 Mizuhopecten yessoensis
ACAAACATTTAAAACACGTGTATGTATGTATTAGATAAACAAACGGCCATAAACACGTGTTTATATGTATTGTGTAAATATTTATTAGGTAAATACAAACGTCTATACACACGTGTATATATGTATTAGGTAAACAAACGTCTATAAACAAGTGTATATTTTTATTTCGTAAACAAACGCCTTTACAGACGTTGATATGTTTAGTTGGTAAACAAATGAGCAAAGACTTTTATCAATGATATTTTATCGGCTAAAAAGCCAAACCATTGTTATATGAAAAAAGTTAAAGTACATCTGTGCAAATATCTTTTACAAAAAAAATGTATTCAGTATAACAAGCCATCCTTTATGGAATACCCTGTGCTGATACAGTGGTTGTATCGTTTACTGAACAAAGCATGTATATAAAAGTGAGCAAACATTTACAGATAGTCCCAATTAGATTCATCATGTTTGTGCATAGATTTTTTGTCCGATATTTTAATGATGTTCACATATTACCTCTGTAAAACTCTTTCAGGTGATTGTTTGTATTGATATACCTTACCACACCTCACCTATCCTCTTCATGCCGGTCGGCATTTAAGGCCCACA
>NW_018468162.1:0-594 GCF_002113885.1 Mizuhopecten yessoensis
TATGTATTTGATTACAGATAGCAGCTTTCTGCTTGCCAATGCCCGGATCGTGGAGTACCCAATAGTGTATTGTAATGATGGATTCTGTAAACTCTCCGGATATAACCGAGCGGAAGTGATGCAAAAAAGTTGCACGTGCAGTTTTATGTACGGTGATCTAACGGACCAGGATACGGTTTTGAAAATAGAACAATCTTTTGAAGGTGTGGAACAAGAACAAGTGGAGATTCTCTTATATAAGAAAAATAGTAAGTGTTCTGCTTATTAATTTACTGTTGTGTAAACAAATTGTCCTATTACTTGTAAGAACAACGGCAGAAACGAGCATTGTTATAACGATAATCTAGTCACGTGGTATCTGTTTATAAATAACGATACATGTGCAGTGATCCGGTTTTATAATTATAACGACACAAGTGTAATCACGTGTTATTTGTTTATGCATGTATTTTCTGTATATTTATAGGGCTATGCCGATGTCTTATTTCTAAATTCTTGTAGTTATATTCAACATGAAACATTTATTTCCGTATTTGATAAAACTGTTGTTTTCAGTTTTTATAATTTTTCTTTATTTCATAATAATTTCGGAAC
>NW_018468163.1:0-594 GCF_002113885.1 Mizuhopecten yessoensis
CACCCCCGCCGCAATCATTATATCATTATATCATTATATATCATTGGGGTGTTATTTTTACCGAGGGTCGATCTAAACCCCTTCAACATGTAAAATTACTATGAACACCGCAGTTTAGGTCCAAATAAAGTTGTAACAAATTCTCAGGTCCCTGTGTTATGCAGTACGTTTTCTTTGTGTACGCTCGCTTGTCATTATATCACATTCGTCATTCTTTATGTTTTGATCAGTAACCAGTATAACACATTATAGCTGTTAAATTTCAGGGGGCCTACATTTCGCTGTCGTCCAGATTATAGTGGGATAAGATTCATTTAACAAGTGTTTTGTGAAAATAGGTAAAATAGTAAAATACTATATTGAATGTTTTTTTTATCTTCTTTATTCGACAGTTAAGGACTATTGTATTTATTTATCTTTGTGTCTATAAATTCAGGGATATTCTAATCCATGCTATTAAAATTCGATGAGTATTTAATTTCACGCTGTCTTTGGTGACCACAAATAGTTTAACTCCCGCGAATAAAACTGCCTATATCTCTTATCATTTTATGATGTGCTGTTAGAGGTGGAGGTACATCAAGTAAATCTGTC
>NW_018468164.1:0-594 GCF_002113885.1 Mizuhopecten yessoensis
TTCCTAAATTACTGCAAAAGCAGGCACATTATGTATTGCTATACATATACATATACATACATATATACAAATATATAGTTTAAAAAGAAAAAATCTTAACAACATGTCTTTAGTGCTTTCATCTCATCAAGGAGATTCTTATATATATGAAATAGTTACACCATAAACAATGACAGAAATTATGACGTCATAAGCGATAGGTTGTGTTAACTTGTGATATCATCTAATAGCTAATTAAAGATAAGATAACTCTGTTAAGACAAATTAAATACATATAATATATACACCCCCAGACCATTATATAACTATAATGATATTCTCCAAGTTCAAGGCCTAGCTGAAGGAAATGTCCTCTCTTACAGTGCATGGTCATGCATGTGATAAACAAATATCCCTTATGTTAAATTATGGTAAGAATCTCTGCCACACTGGGTTGGTTCTTGCAGGTGTTGAATAGAAGACAATCCATGTTAGTGGTTCAGGGAGGAATATGTCATGATCTGATTTTATTATCCTACAGATTATTTGTAGATTCAATTAAAAGATAATGTCACAATACAACCTATTGTTTATGGTGTCAAACTTTCTGCTATT
>NW_018468165.1:0-594 GCF_002113885.1 Mizuhopecten yessoensis
ATATTAATACCAGGTGAGCGATGCAGGCCCATTAGGCCTCTTGTTGTATTTAACGCCGGTAGATAATTGCTTTATAACAAAATTCGCAATTACCGATTCATTTTACTCAACAATTTCCACTTCTGATTTTTTTTTATCCATTTAACTGTTTAATAGCTGTCAGCTGACATCATTTATTTGTTCTATGTCTCAACAGAAATAGATTTAATAATAGTACCATAGTGCACCATTTATGATTTTTATAATTGTAACAGATTGTACTCGATGCACTAGGCCAGCATGTTTACTTGTATGTGTTGAGTATCGTAGCCGTTTCATAACGAATACGTTTAAGGTCGAGCGAATGCGATTGCATGAGTATTTCCAATTACACGCCACCATAGCTGTCGTATAAGACACATGCCCGTAACCATCCCACCTCACTCTGCATTGTGCTGCCGTCGGAACAAGTCGGACCATAGGAAATCATTTTTTGAAAACCATCATACAATCATCATGGCAGAAAATGGACAGGTATGTGGAACTATATATAAACTTTCCATTTTCTCTTAAACAGCACAGTATTCAACGTCTATGTCACATTTTATTTTGATA
>NW_018468166.1:0-594 GCF_002113885.1 Mizuhopecten yessoensis
CTATCTCCCCCTAGGGGGTGACAAGCTGATCTTTCCCGGATAAAATGGGAGACACACCTGTGAAGGGTGGGAGAATAAATATTCTACTATTATTGTGTGAAGTAGACAGAGGAGTCTCAAACACAAGATCTCTGAAATTAAGCACAATGTGTTTCTGAATACTTCACTTCAAACATCTCATTCATAGGGTGGAGATCTGGATTTCTCTGCCTATATAATACAGAGGTGATTGATTACATTTCTCCCATGCTTTCCTACCAACAAGATTCCAAACTTTTCCACCGTCATCAACGACACAAGAAATACCCAACATAATTAATTATATAATTCTTTTGGGCTATGAAGTAATGACACAATATTATTGGAAACTGGTGACATAATAAGGGCTCCTGTAAACTGTCTTTCTCTATAAGGTAAAGACAGGTTTATTTTTTTTGCCAATTTAAAACATGAATACACTTCTGAATTGTAGGAGAAAGCAAGATCTCTAAACATATATACATAATAACATTGTAAGCTCATTACATCTCTGACTATCATACATATACAGTGTAGGTTACTTACATCTCTATAAAACCTATACCGTGTAGGTTA
>NW_018468167.1:0-594 GCF_002113885.1 Mizuhopecten yessoensis
TGGCCTCAGATAGATTTCCTGAAATAGAGACTTTTTGATACCTATGATACAGCAGTGACATCACATTGATACATTTTCATTTTTTCTATTCAAACAATCTGGTTAACTAGGTGAAAAGCCTTCCTAAAATCTAGGAAGACAACACCGTTTATATTCCGATGATCAATTTCCTGTGCCCAATTATTAACAATATTCAAAAGGGCAGTTTCACATGAATGAAACCCTTTTTAAAAGGATAATGACGTAAACTATAAAACGAACAAGTATTTCTTTGTTGTATAGAAACAACATCGATCAACATCATCATTAGAGTATTATAGAAATAATAGCATTCTCCTACTGTAACGCCGATAATAAAACTATATAAACATGTTTCTTATTCAGTAAAATATTGTGTTAAAGAATATAAATATGTATTCTGTTACGTTTAAAGTATCTCCGCATCAAAGTACTCGACCATAACATGTCATATTGCCCCACTAAACATGTCATATTGCCCCACTAAATATGTCTTATTGTCCCACAAAACATTTCATATTGTCCCACTAAACTTGTCATATTGTTCCACTAAATATGTCATATTGTCCCACAAAA
>NW_018468168.1:0-594 GCF_002113885.1 Mizuhopecten yessoensis
CTGTAGGTCACATCTGTATACTGTAGGTCAAATCTGTATACTGTAGGTTACTCCTGTATAATGTCGGTCACATCTGTATACTTTAGGTCACATCTGTATACTGTAGGTCACTTCTGTATACTGTTGGTCACATCTGTATACTGTCAGTCACATATGTATACTGTAGGTCACATTTGTATATTGTAGGTCACTCCTGTATAATGTAGATCACATCTGTTAACTGTCGGTCACAACTGTATACTGTCGATCACATCTCTATACTAAAGATCACATTTGTATAATGTAAGTCACATCGGTATACTGTAGGTCACATTTGAAAACTGCAGGTCACATCTGTATACTGTTGGTCACATCTGTATACTGTTAGTCACATCTGTATATTGTAAGTCACATCTGTATACTGTAGGTCACATCTGTGACATGTCGGTCACTTCTGTATACTCTAGGTCACTTCTGTATACTGTAGGTCACATCAGTGACATGTCGGTCACTTCTGTATACTGTAGGTCACATCTGTGACATGTCGATCACATCTTTTTGCTGTATGTTACATCTGTATACTGTAGGTCACATCTGTATACTGTAGGTCACATC
>NW_018468169.1:0-594 GCF_002113885.1 Mizuhopecten yessoensis
CATTCAATTGCCTTCAAACAATATCTTCACGCCACTTATTTCCGATTATATGAATGCCGGTGCTGGTTTTAGAAGCAGGTTATCTTTATTCCATGCCCTACAAAACCCTATATACCGTGCATCATGCATTAAAAAACCTACCTGCTATAGTCTGCATTCACAAGGGAACACACACGATTAACATGTTGTCTGCAGGAGACGCTTCACTAAGATTTGTGCGGCCGTTTGCTAGGCAATGTCCGTAGTGGATATACATGTACATACATGCACTGCTGCGTGCATACGATTGATTAGTGAACGAGATAAGCTATCCACGTGAGGATCGGAAAGAGTATACAGGCAAGGTCTCTAAGGGTTCCGGGAAGGGGACGCATTCTTAAAGATGATTCATAGGTAGTTCGATGTACACAGACACATTGAAAAGTGTTTGTTTAGGGTTTTGCGAAAATAGTCGAATCAAATGTTTTTTCTCGAAGAAACATTACAGTATATCATGACTATAACGATTTCAAAGTTTCAAGGAAATCGGTCGAAAAAAGGTAGGAGGTAATCTTCGGACAAAAATCAAATACTGAAATGAACAAAGGGCAATAA
>NW_018468170.1:0-594 GCF_002113885.1 Mizuhopecten yessoensis
AGCAGAATGTCAGACGCCTTAACCACTTGGCCACCGCGGCTCCTCCCCCCTTAAACCTGCTTGTTGAAACCTATAAACCTCAGGCCTCACTCAGATTTAAGTTGCTGATTCAAACCAGTCAATGTTTTCATGGAGTAAAGTCATGTTTACATTTATTTAGTAAATTTCATTAAAGTATCCATGAACTACAGACCATGGTACTGCTGCTGAACTTAATAATAGACCTGACTAGTACTTTTGAGTGTCTAGTCAGATCTGAATCAAACTCTGGCGTGACCTTGGGGCGTACTAACTCTCCGGCATAACTGTCAAGCGTAACCGTGGCGCAGGCTGACACAGTGTAACTGTCAATTGTAACCGTTGCGCAGGCTGACACAGTGTAACTATCAAGTGTAACTGTCAAGCGTAACCGTAGCGCAGGCTGACACAGTGTAACTGTCAAGCGTAACTGTGGCGCACCCTGACACAGTGTAACTGTCAGGTGAAACCGTGGTGCAGGCTGACACAGTGTAACTATCAAACATAACCGTGGCGCAGGCTTACACAGTGTAACTGTCAGGTGTAACCGTGGTGCAGGCTGACACAGTGTAACTG
>NW_018468171.1:0-594 GCF_002113885.1 Mizuhopecten yessoensis
TTGCTAAGGCGATTTCAAATCTTATATACGAACTCCAACAGTAAGTTTGTTATTCAGAGCCCACTTCATCAGGTTAATTAAGGACTGACCATTGTCAGTGTACCAGTGTAAGGACATTTACTAAGTTTGTTTTCAGATGAGGAATCGAGAGCTTGGTTGATAGGCTCCTCCCTTGTTAAGCGGGCTTTTGTTCATGCCAGGTTCTCAGAAGAAGGGGTACATTTGGGTCTCCAACGCTGTGGCATTGAGTTGTGGTGGCAAGGGAAAAAGTGGCATGCGTTAGAGTCGAGCTTTAGGTACTGTGCAAATAATGCTGAAATATGAATCACCACTTCGGGCTTAAGTCATTCATTGTGGTGGCAATAATATAGGCCGGGTCATTTAAGACATGGACTTTTAAGTACATTGGATACTCTTAGGGCTCTGTTGCCTAATACTTGTATTATATGGTTTCAAATACTTCCCAGGGTGTGGAGATATGGAAGTCCAGGGGGTAATCTGAATAAACACAGAGTGCGTATACATAGTAAGGTAGCTACTGTCAATTCGTATTGTGAGGGGCAATGCATTTCTTGCCTATTGGACACCAAGAAT
>NW_018468172.1:0-595 GCF_002113885.1 Mizuhopecten yessoensis
ACTGTTACAGATACATACTTTATAGTCACTGTTACATACACATACAATATAGTCACTGTTACACACACATACTTTATAGTCACTGTTACACACACATACTTTATAGTCCCTGTTATAGACACATACTTTATAGTCACTGCTATAGACACATACTTTATAGTCACTGCTATAGACACATACTTTATAGTCACTGTTACACACATATACTTTATAGTCCCTGTTACAGATACATACTTTATAGTCCCTGTTACTGACACATACGTTATAGTCCCTGTTACAGACACATACTTTATGGTCACTGTTACAGATACATACTTTATAGTCACTGTTACAAACACATACTTTATAGTCACTGTTATAGACACATACTTTATAGTCACTGCTATAGACACATACTTTATAGTCACTGCTATAGACACATACTTTATAGTCACTGTTACAGATACATACTTTATAGTCCCTGTTACAGACACATACGTTATAGTCCCTGTTACAGACACATACTTTATATTACCTGTCACATACACATACTTTATAATAGCTGTTACAGACACATACATTATAGTCACTGTTACAGACACATACTTTATAGTCC
>NW_018468173.1:0-595 GCF_002113885.1 Mizuhopecten yessoensis
GATATAGATATTTTATGTCTGACCAACGACTACCGTTAATATTTGCATATAGTGCGCACTTTTTTAAGGGGAAAATGAAGTGTCAAGAAAGGGGTGTACACGATACTCAAGAACAATCCAAAACCAGTCCTTGGTTGCGACACGAGGATTTTCGGAAATGTTTTGATATATGCTAACAGCAATACAACTGCTAATTTCGTTGAATAATCCCTGATTGCATTGCCAATTTAACAGTTACGAAGAGTTGCAAGTTTAAGTCATATAATACTATAGAATCGGATAAATAAACTCGGGTAAAGTAGGCTCAACTTTTCAGGACGTTACGTTGTGAATTGATAAATACCCCGTATCGGGGAAACATAACGAAGAATTGCATCGGATTTATTACTCTGTAGTTAAAATGTCCTTCTTGGGTAAAATCTTGCTGAACTCTTCAATCTTGTCCGTAGGAATGTGTCAAAACGACACGTGTAAAGTGATGAAGTTAGCAAGTTTGTGTACCGCAAAGAGTCGAAGTTGCGTGATACTATTAACCGGCAAGAATTTACAAAGTGACATCCATGCAAATTGAACCGATAATGATAAAAGTTTGAGT
>NW_018468174.1:0-595 GCF_002113885.1 Mizuhopecten yessoensis
CACATTAGGCCTCCTGTTACCAACGGCATGATCGTATAATGTTACATAGTCAGTAACACACATTAGACCTCCTGTTACCAACGACATGATCGTATAATGTTACAGAGTCAGTAATACACATTAGGTCTCCTGTTACCAACGACATGATCGTATAATGTTACGGAGTCAGTTATACACATTAGACCCCCTGTTGCCAATGACATGATCGTATAATGTTACGGAGTCAGTAATACACATTAGGCCCCCTGTTACCAATGACATAATCGTATAATGTTGCAGAGTCAGTTATACACATTAGACCTCCTGTTACCAACCACATGATCGTATAATGTTACAGAGTCAGTAATACACATTAGACCTCTGTTACCAACGACATGATCGTATAATGTTACAGAGTCAGTAATACACATTAGACCTCCTGTTACCAACGGCATGATCGTATAATGTTACGGAGTCAGTAATACACATTAGACCCCCTGTTACCAATGACATAATCGTATAATGTTACAGAGTCAGTTATACACATTAGACCTCCTGTTACCAACGGCAAGATCGTATAATGTTACGGAGTCAGTTATACACATTAGACCCCCTG
>NW_018468175.1:0-595 GCF_002113885.1 Mizuhopecten yessoensis
ATTGGTATCATTATTGGTATCATACAATACATAGACTTTTAACAATAGGACACTACAGATTGGTATCATACAATACCTAGACTTCTGACAAAATTACACTCCACATTGGTATCATACATATACTACCTAGACTTATTACATTATGACACTCTACAGTGGTATCATACAATACCTAGGCTTCTAACATGACACTCCACATTGGTATCATACCATACCTAGACTTCTAACATCACACTCCACATTGGTTACATACCATACCTAAACTTCTGACATAACACTCCACATTTGTATCATACACTACCTAGACTTCTAACATCACACTCCACATTGGTTACATACCATACCTAAACTTCTGACATAACACTCCACATTTGTATCATACAATACCTAGACCTCTGACAAAGGTACACTCCATATTGGCATCATACCATATCTAGACTTCTAACATGACACTCCACATTGGTATCATACAATATGCATACTTCTAATAACACGACATTCCATATTGGTATCATACAATACCTAGACCTCTGACAAAAGTACACTCCATATTGGCATCATACCATACCTAGACTTCTAACAACATGAAACTCCA
>NW_018468176.1:0-595 GCF_002113885.1 Mizuhopecten yessoensis
AGGAGAAAATACAATGCCCTGGGTGAGGATAAAACGCACGACCTTCATGTCGCTTTGTATGTGATTATGAAACTGACGCGCTATATACTGCGCTACCGAGGCACACTTTTTCCAATTTGGTATATGGTGTAGAGTAATACATATGTGTTTCCATTGCATTATAGTTTTATCGATAAAACTATATGGATATATGGCATTAAATGTTTCTCAAAGTATGTATAGTTTCCAATTATCAGGGGAAACAAATGCGAAAGTTAGAAAGTATATGTTTAATATGTCACATCATGCATTGTTTAGCACCTACTGTCAGGCTGTTTTATGGCCTGACAAGAGGGAAACACCTCTTCTGCTTGTGTACAAGTATGACAAAACACATGAAAGGATGATGGACATGGAATTTGACAGGTAACATTTTTACCTGGTAGCTATGCTTACTCATTAAAGGGCCTCCATTTGTTTATGAATCATTTGTTAAATTGTTAATGTGTATATAACGAATAAGGATGAAACGACACCAGCACAGTGTTTTAGTCTTTGATTTCTTACAAACGTTATAACATAACAAAATTAGTACAGAACCGTATATTAGGTTTGA
>NW_018468177.1:0-595 GCF_002113885.1 Mizuhopecten yessoensis
GTTATAGGGTCTTTGCAACCAGCCAATATATTTCTCAACTCCCTGTGGAGTATACAGCCGGTGCTGCCATATTGGCGCTAACAGCTAGCATTCAACAATTCTAGTAGTGCCCAATCACGTACTCATTTACAGCTGAGTAGACTGGAACAAGCGGAGTAAAGTATCTTGCTAAAAGATACAAAAAAGTATAAACCCGCAACCCTTCGGTCACGAGCCCGGCGTCCTACCACTAGACTACCATGCCTCCTATAGCCTCGCGTCCTACCTCTAGACTACCGTGTCTCCAATGTATTAACACTTTTTTGTTTGTTTGTTGTTTGTTTAGAGTTTACCTGCTATTAACAGCTATGGTCATTTAGGACGTGCCAGGTTTTGATTGCTGAGGAAAGTCGGAGTACCCGGAAAAAATCCACCAACCTGCAGCCAGTACCTGGCGACTGTCCCAAGTAGGCCTCGAATCCGCGACCCAGTGGTGGAGGGCTAGTGGTAGCAGAATGTCCGACGCCTTAACCACTTGGCCACCGCGGCACTTGTATTAACACTCATTGGCGATAGTTAACAAAGTCATTTAGTTTCAGTAACCTATAAGACTGCA
>NW_018468178.1:0-595 GCF_002113885.1 Mizuhopecten yessoensis
CATAGTGCGGTAAGAGGTTGCAGTTGCCCGACGTCCCCTCTCTGGATAAGTTAGATAGTTAAACAGTTCCAACAATGTATATAATACCAAAATAATTGAATGGATATGTTTAGTCGATTATACATGATATTGTCAGCCGAAAAAACCCTTTATCGTTCTTGTATAATGATATGATTAATATCGCCCGGGCGGTTAGGAAGGTTACAATAAAAAGTATTAATTTTCAGATCATCTATAACGAGCGGTCAATAATATAATTATGCAACTTATGCTAGTATATTTCCGCCGAGCGTTGCAAGTTGCAACTTCGGGTTTTGCGGAGGTGGTAAAATAAAAAACGCACTTTAGGGTCAAGATACAAAGTAAACGAGCGTAGCGATGCCAACAAATATTGTTTTAATAAAGAAAATATAGTAAAAACATCAGATAACGGAAACCCACAATATTTGCTAGGATGCCGTATGGGATGTGTGGGGCCTAGCCCCAGATTTTCTTTATGCAAGCTCCGTTCATTATTTGAGGCATTTTAAAATGTTAATATGTTCCTATACCCGGCCGACCAGACCATTTCGGGCCGGCCCGGAAAAGGTCAGTC
>NW_018468179.1:0-595 GCF_002113885.1 Mizuhopecten yessoensis
GGTCAGACAGCTACACTAGCATATACAAAGGGCGGTAATAACGAATATTGTTACTATCAGGTCAGAGAGCCACACTAGCATATACAAAGGGAGGTAATAACGAACATTGTTACTGTCAGGGCAGAGAGCCACATAAGCATATACAAAAGGAGGTAATAACGAACATTGTTACTATCAGGTCAGAAAGCCACACTAGCATATAAAAAGGGCGGTAATAACGAGCATTGTTACTGTCAGGTCAGAGAGCCACACTAGCATATACAAAGGGAGGTAATAACGAACATTGTTACTGTCAGGGCAGAGAGCCACACTAGCATATACAAAGGGCGGTAATAACGAACATTGTTACTGTCAGGTCAGAGAGCCACATAAGCATATACAAAAGGAGGTAATAACGAACATTGTTACTGTCAGGTCAGAAAGCCACACTAGCATATAAAAAGGGCGGTAATAACGACCATTGTTACTGTCAGTCAGAGAGCCACACTAGCATATAAAAAGGAAGGTGATAACGAAAATTGTTACCGTCAGGTCAGAGAGCCACGCTAGTATATAAAAAGGGCGGTAATAACGAGCATTGTTACTGTCAGGTCAG
>NW_018468180.1:0-595 GCF_002113885.1 Mizuhopecten yessoensis
AATAGTTTTCATTTCTTTTCCATCAATTCATCTTTTGAATGTCGTCTCCAATGAAATTGCAAAGGGGAATACACACAGGTTTATAGAACAAATGGGGAATACACACGGGTCTATAGAAAAAATGGGGANCAGGTTTATAGAACAAATGGCGAATACACATGGGTCTATAGAACAAATGGGGAATACACACAGGTTTATAGAACAAATGGGGAATACACACAGGTCTATAGAACAAATGGGGAATACACACAGGTTTATAGAACAAATGGGGAATACACACAGGTCTATAGAACAAATGGGGAATACACACAGGTCTATAGAACAAATGGGGAATACACACAGGTTTATAGAACAAATGGGGAATACACACAGGTTTATAGAAAAATGGGGAATACACACAAGTCTATAGCAAAAATGGGGAATACACACACGTCTATAGCAAAAATGGGGAATACACACAAGTCTATAGAAGAAAAGGGGAATACACACAGGTCTATAGAACAAATGGGGAATACACACAGGTTTATAGAAAAAAATGGGGAATACACAAAAGTCTATAGCAAAAATGGGGAATACACACAAGTCTATAGCAAAA
>NW_018468181.1:0-595 GCF_002113885.1 Mizuhopecten yessoensis
ACGGCGTTTTACGCTATTAACAGATCACAAGCCTCTGACAACGATATTGGGGCCAAAGAACGGCATTCCGGTTTTGGCAGCATCACGGTTACAGCGATGGGCAATCCAGCTGTCCGCGTACCAGTTTGACATTAAGTTTCGAACGACCGACAAAAACGGAAATGCTGACGCGTTATCGCGCTTTCCATTGAAAGAGGATGTAAGTTGCAACCGTGACGACTATGTTTTCTAAGAGGAAGCTGAGTTAGTTAACAAAATGCAGGTTAACAACTTACCCGTTACCGCTTCGCGTATCGCAGCGGCGACCAAAGCCGATCCAATTATGTCTCGTGTGATAGAATTTACCAGAAGTGGATGGTCAAATGTCAATTCCAAGGATGATCTACAACCGTATTATCGGATAAGATAGGAGTTGACCATCGAGGAAGGATGTTTACTCCGAGGTATACGTGTGATCATACCCGAACGATATCAGACGGATATCTTAGACGAGTTGCATAGCAACCACCCAGGAATCGTGAGAATGAATTATCTGTCTCGGTTACACGCTTGGTGGCCAAACATGGATGTTGACATTGAGCGTAAAGTGTCAGCC
>NW_018468182.1:0-595 GCF_002113885.1 Mizuhopecten yessoensis
AAGGGTCATTTTAGACAATCTTAAAACACGCACACGGTATCTGTGCCACATCTTAGAGAAGTACACAGTTTCTGTGTCACATCTTATAGAACTACACGGTATCCGTGTGACACCTTATAGAACTACACGGTATCCGTGTCACATCTTATAGAACTACATGGTATCTGTGTCACATCTTAGAGAAATACACTATAGTTTAATAAAATAAAATATAAACAATCGGTATCCGTGTGACACCTTATAGAACTACACGGTATCCGTGTCACATCTTATAGAACTACACAGTATCTGTGTCACGTCTTATAGAACTACACGGTATCTGTGTCATATCTGAAAAGTACACGGTATATGTGTCACATCTTAGAGAAGTACACAGTTTCTGTTTCACATCTTATAGACGTACACGGTACCTGTGTCACATCTTATAGAACTATAAGGTATCCGTGTGTCATCTTATAGAACTACAAGGTATCCGTGTCATATCTCATAGAACTGCACGGTATCTATGTTACATCAATGAAAGGTACACGGTATATGTATCACATCTTATAGACGTACACGGTATCTGTATCACATCTTAGAGACGTACACGGTA
>NW_018468183.1:0-595 GCF_002113885.1 Mizuhopecten yessoensis
AGGTGACTAGTGTGTGTTCCCCTGCTGTATCACACTGCTTGTCATAAAAGGCGACTAGTATGTGGTCCCCTGCTGTATCACACTGCTTGTCGTCAAGGTGACTAGTGTGTGTTCCCCTACTGTATCACACTGTTTGTCATAAAGGCGACTAGTATGTGGTCCCCTGCTGTATCACACTGCTCGTCATCAAGGCGACCAGTGTGTGGTCCCCTGCTGTATCACTCTGCTTGTCGTCAAGGCGACTAGTGTGTGTTCCCCTGCTGTATCACACTTTTTGTCAACAAGGCGACTAGTGTGTCGTCCCCTAATGTATCACACTGCTTGTCATAATGGCGACTAGTATCTGTTCCCCTGCTGTATGACACTGCTTGTCGTCAAGGTGACCAGTGTGTGGTCCCCTTCTGTATCACACTGCTTGTCAACAAGGCGACTAGTGTGTCGTCCCCTAATGTATCACACTGCTTGTCATAATGGCGACTAGTATCTGTTCCCCTGCTGTATGACACTGTTTGTCATTAAGGCGACTAGTGTGTGTTCCCCTGCTGTACCGCACTGCTTGTCATCAAGGCGACTAGTGTGTCGTCCCCTGCTGTAT
>NW_018468184.1:0-182 GCF_002113885.1 Mizuhopecten yessoensis
TACACGTGTACATGTAGTCCCTTCCCATGTATTAGTCACTACACGAGTACATGTAGTCCCTACCTGTGTATTAGTCACTATACCTGTACATGTGGTCCCTACCCGTGTATTAGTCACAACACGTGTACATGTAGTCCCTTCCCGTGTATTAGTCACTACACGTGTACATGTAGTCCCTTCCC
>NW_018468184.1:318-595 GCF_002113885.1 Mizuhopecten yessoensis
TGTACATGTGGTCCCTACCCGTGTATTAGTCACTATACGTGTACATGTGGTCCCCACCCTTGTATTAGTCACTACACGTGTACATGTAGTCCCTTCCCATGTATTAGTCACAACACGTGTACACGTAGTCCCTACCCATGTATTAGTCACTACGCGTGTACATGTAGTCCCTTCCCGTGTATTAGTCAATATACCTGTACATGTGGTCCCTACCCGTGTATTAGTCACTACTCGTGTACATGTGGTCCCCACCCTTGTATTAGTCACTACACGTGTA
>NW_018468185.1:0-595 GCF_002113885.1 Mizuhopecten yessoensis
TGGAAAGAATGTCGTTAATAGATAAGTACTTTGAGAACCAGAAGAAAATGAATGATGACCAAAAAACCTATAAAGAGCGGCATTCAAATTCAGATAGAAACCAATACATGAGAGAATACATGACAAAGCGTCGAAAAATGAGTGAAATAAAAAACAAAGACAGAGAAAGCACACGGAAACATAAGACAAAAGCTAGGCAAAACAAACAGTTTTGTGAAAAAGAATTTGAGCTGAAGAGAATTGCTAGAAAGCATTCAGAAACCAGAAAAAAAGACAGAGAAAGCACCTTAAAAAGTAAAACAAAAGCTAGACAAAAGGCAGAATTTTGTAAAAAGGAGCTTGATCTAAAAAGAACTGCTAGAGAGAATCCAGAAACCAAAAAAAAAGACAAACAAAGCACCTTACAGAGTAAGACAAAAGCTAGACAAACGGCAGGATTTCGTAAAAAGGAGCTTGATCTAAAGAGAACTGCTAGAGAGAATCCAGAAACCAGAAAAAAAAGACAAAGAAAGCATCTTACAAAGTAAGACAAAAGCTAGACAAAGGGCAAGATTTCGTAAAAAGGAGCTTGATCTAAAGAGAACTGCTAGAGAGA
>NW_018468186.1:0-595 GCF_002113885.1 Mizuhopecten yessoensis
TGTTTACAGCCTCCGGGGTTTTGACGACGTTGGTATGATGGGACAGGACGACTCCTACAGAGACCAGCTGTATCGGCCTCAGCACCATGGCAGCCAGGGCAGTATGCACAGTGGTAGCCAGCACGACATGAGTAGGGGTGAGTAATCATTCCTCTCTTAAGAGTAAAATCCTGCCCAGTAGAGCCTGGCTCTATGCTAGGGTTTTTTGGGCCCTGCATCAGAGAGACAGGTGCCCTATAGTAATCGTGGTGTCTGTCTACCTGTCCGTCAAGCTTTCGTTTCTGGAGATTGTCTCGGAATCCAAATGACTTAATCTTGTTGAAATTTGACATGGTGATACACTGTTTTATGAAGATGTGCAGTTGGGTGTTTAAAACAAGAAGCCCAATGGGCCTGTATCGCTCACCTGGTATTTATATCACAGTTGTGACATTAAAAGTGGACATAAATGAAGTTGAGTGAAAATGTCAGTGTTAATTATCAAATGTCATCGAAAAGTAGCTGTTAAAAGACATTCCTGGTTTTGTGACTTTTGAAAGTAGAAGGTTGATTATTGGTTTAGGAAAAAGTTGTTATTAGGGCCCCGTATCAAAGA
>NW_018468187.1:0-595 GCF_002113885.1 Mizuhopecten yessoensis
AGCTACAGGCAGAATATCAGTGTTTGATTCATAAGACCCTATTAATGATTTAAACACATGACGCCTGCGACCTTGAATGTCAAACAAGGACATTAGGTTGAAAGGGGGTCAAGGTCATTCATTTGAACAAATTTGGTAGTCCTTCATCCCAGCATGCTACAGGCCCAATATCAGTACCCTTGGCCTTGTGATTATTGAGAAGTCGTTTGAAGATTTTACGACATTTGACCCCTGTGACCTTGAAAGTTGGTCAAGGTCATTCATTTGAACAAACGTGGTAGCCCATCATCCCAGCATGCTACTGGACAAATATCATCAGCATGGGCCTTTTGGTTATTCAAAAGAAGTTGTTAAAAGTAAAAAGTTGATGCCAGACGGACGCACCATGCCATAAGCATACATTAATTTATAATAGCTGTATCAAGTGTTTGTTTTGTTAATCCTACAGTAGTTACCGCAATTAATTGACCATGTTAAAAGGATCTGGTGGAAATTGCTTTAGGCTCCATAGAGCACGCTTGCCGGACACCTGTGGCCTTGTCGTCCGGTCCCCCCTTCCCACTAGTTACAGCCCCCTGTGGCTATAATATGCCTA
>NW_018468188.1:0-595 GCF_002113885.1 Mizuhopecten yessoensis
GATCTTTATCATTTGAGATGAAAGCACGTTTAACATTACCTCAGACCCTGTCCAAAACGAAGTATTGTGAAAACATTACCTCTGACCCTGTCCAAAACGAAGTATAGTGTAAACATTACCTTTGACCCTGTTGCACACGTAGTATTGTGTAACCATTACCTCTGACCCTGCCAACACGTTCTATTGTGTAAACATTACCTCTCACCCTGTCAAAAACGTAGTATTGTCTTAACATTACCTGTGACTCTGTCCAATACATAGTATAGTGTAAACCTCACATCATATCTAACAGATAGTATAGTTTGAACGTGACCTCTGACCCCGCCAAACACGTAATATAGTGCAAACATTACCTCTGATCCTGTCTAACAAGTAATATGGTGTAAACATTACCTCTGACCCTGTATAACAGGTAGTATAGTGTTAACCTTGCCTCTGACCCTGTCTAACACGTAGTATATTGTAAACATTACCTCTGACACTGTCTAACAGGTAGTATAGTGTTAACCTTGCCCCTGACCCTGTCTAACACGTAGTATAGTGTCAACCCTGCCTCTGACCCTGTCTAACACGTAGTATAGTGTTAACCTTGTCT
>NW_018468189.1:0-595 GCF_002113885.1 Mizuhopecten yessoensis
ATTATTTAGTATTGATAACAGTATCATTATTTAGCATTGATAACAATATCATTATATAGTATTGATGACAGTATCATTATTTATTATTGATGACAGTATCATTATTTAGTATTGATAACAGTATCATTATTTAGCATTGATAACAATATCATTATATAGCATTGATGACAGTATCATTATTTATTATTGATGACAGTATCATTATTTAGTATTGATAACAGTATCATTATTTAGTATTGATAACAGTATAATTATTTATTTTTGATAACAGTATCATTATTTAGTTTTGATAACAGTATCATTATTTAGTATTGATAACAGTATAATTATTTAGTTTTGATAACAGTATCATTATTTAGTATTGATAACAGTATCATTATTTAGTATTGATGACAGTATCATTATTTAGAATTTATGACAGTATCACTGTTTAGTATAGATGACAGTAACATTATTTAGTACTGATAACAGTATCATTGTTCAGTATTGATGACAGTATCACTGTTTAGTATTGATGACAGTATAATTTTTTAGTTTTGATAACTGTAATATTATTTAGTTTTGATGACATTATCATTATTTAGTATTGATGACA
>NW_018468190.1:0-595 GCF_002113885.1 Mizuhopecten yessoensis
ATCTAGGGCTTCAAAGGGAAAATTGACCAATATTTCAAAAATCTTTTTCAGATTCAGGTGAACTGTTCATGTACAGAAAAGTCCCTAAGTGTTTTATCAAAATTGTGCCATAGTCATCAGGTCATCCTTTGGAAAGGGGTATAGTTTACTATAGTTTATATAGGGAAATGATGTTTTTAGGCATATTTTGTTTTTAATTCGGAGGGTCAGGGCCCATTGGAATATTTGCTGAAATTTTAAAAGTCTTCTTGTCAAGACTCAGATTTACTAGAATCCAATACTAGTACTCTTGATGGATGGAAATGTCCGCACAATGTACATGCTTTATCTAAATTGTAAAGTTTATTACCCAGTGACGGACCCAGAGGTGTTGCCCTTGTTGCCCGGGCAACACCTTTTTTTTCTGTCAGTGTCCAAAAATAATCTGGACCAAGGTTTTTGAAGATTTTCCTCTATTTCATATGGGATTTCCTTCTAATATCAACCATCCCTTCAACTATGATTTTCTATGGCTTCCATCACAATTAGGCATATATAGATATTCAAACTGCTTTTTAACAATAAATTTATGTGGATTAAATGTTTATATTATCGC
>NW_018468191.1:0-595 GCF_002113885.1 Mizuhopecten yessoensis
GGAAGCTTGAGTAACCTTGTTACATGTCTGGTCTTTAATATTGGGACCTCCAAGTATCATTGAAACTAATGTTAAGAGGGACTGAGGTACTGCTTTTTCCTGACATTGCTCTTCAAACTCCCCTTTAAAAGCATATTTCTCATGTTCCATTATATCTCTTCGAACGATGTTCGCAGCTTTTGATAGATGTATGGCCTCTTCATCATAATCATTCCCACATGCTATCTTAAGTGCATCTCCAATATCTTCTCTGAATACCAACAACACCTCGCGACCGTGCTTGTGGGCTTGCAAACAAGGAAATTGTTCCAGGATCCTCTTCTTCAGATCAGTAGTATGAAGACGGCTGGTTATATTACACCCAAGTTGGTCGAGACGTGAAGCATACATAGAAGCAAGGTCTGATAGCTTGAAAACCGGGGCACTGTCACAGCTATTGCCTCTGACTTCCTCTATGAAAGAAACAAGTTCTGCCAGGGCGATGCCTTGGAGTCTTTTTTCTCTCCTGTCGGTGCTTGTACTGGTGTTCGCTTTATCAACTTTCCTGTAGAAAGCAGTCAGGCAGTGTAAATGATACATGGCATCTTGCGCTATC
>NW_018468192.1:0-595 GCF_002113885.1 Mizuhopecten yessoensis
GGCGTCCAACGTCACAAGAAACAACTCCTTTTGGTTTTCCTTTGCATCTATAATAGCTTCCGAAATCATGAGTGCAGCTCCTTGGGGGGAGACACCAGCTGTGAATCCTCTTTGGAGTGGATTTTGCTTTTGGTTCAGTATTTCCTCCAGCCTAACCTTGATAATTGCTTCGAAGACTTTAGAGAACACGTTCGTGACGGTGAAACCTCTATAATTAGATGGAACTGTCTTGTCCTTTCCTTTTTGAGGATCGGTGTAAGGATCCCCTCTTTCATGGGTTGAGTTATGTCCAAGTTTTGTAGCAGCTTGTTGAATGTTTGAGGTAGTGCTGTTGTTAACTCATGTCCTGCATACTTTAGGTGCTCTGCTGAGATGCCATTTGCGTCCATGGCTTTTCCAGAGTTGAGGTTCCTAATGGCCGTCTCTACTTCATTTTCCGTGATTACTTGGATCTTTTCATCTTTTGATAATTCCGTTTCCATGATGATGTCGTTTTAGATTTTTGATAACTTTTTCCTGGTTAGATCTTGGTTGTTTGTGTCTGGCGGGTTGGCCAATTGCTGAAAATGCTTTTCCCATTGCTCTAGGATTTCGA
>NW_018468193.1:0-595 GCF_002113885.1 Mizuhopecten yessoensis
TTTGTTCTTGAGAGACATCATATGGGGACGGACAAAGTATTTGTTATTGAGAGACATCATATGGGGACGGTCGAGGTATTCGTATTTGAGAGACATCATATGGGGACGGACAAAGTATTTGTTCTTGAGAGACATCATATGGGGACGGACAAAGTATTTGTTCTTGAGAGACATCATATGGGGACGGACAAAGTATTTGTTCTTGAGAGACATCATATGGGGACGGNGACAAAGTATTTGTCCTGGAGAGAGATCATATAGGGACGGTCGAGGTATTCGTTTTTGAGAGACATTATATGGGGACGGACAAAGTATTTGTCCTGGAGAGAGATCATATAGGGACGGTCGAGTATTCGTTTTTGAGAGACATCATATAGGGACGGACAATGTATTTGTCCTGGAGTGACATCATATAGGGACGGTCGAGGTATTCGTTTTTGAGAGACATCATATGGGGACGGACAAAGTATTTGTTCTTGAGTGACATCATATGGGGACGGACAAAGTATTTGTCATTGAGAGACATCATATGGGGACGGACAAAGTATTTGTTTTTGAGAGACATCATATGGGGACGGACAAAGTATTTGTTCTT
>NW_018468194.1:0-595 GCF_002113885.1 Mizuhopecten yessoensis
CCGTCACTTTTGGTATCAGTATTGTTTTTCAATATATTTGAATTTTAAAACAACACTTATCCTAGCTAGGTGTGGATAAATCTATAAAAAAACGTTACTGCATTGTATGATTTTACTTGTTTGGAATGATTTAAACCGGTTTTTTTGTGTGTTTTTTTGGTCAGGCCGATTGAAAGGATTTAGTTGCTCATTATGCGAACACATGCCGGGTACCCCTATCGCTAAAGTACAATGTGCGCATCGACAGCAAAGTCGAATAAACATTATTATTTGAAGATGTCCGTTTTTGCATATTTTAAGACAGTTCTTACCAAAAAGAAATGTTCAAATATCATAATACCAAAATAATGGAAATCACATCAAAACGACAGTCACACTATTTTTCCATGTCCGATATCATTTTATGCTTTTTCAGTGGTGTTTGGTGTCAAAAACCGATTATTAATGAACATATATAATCTGTTAATTATTCTATCACTTATGTAATTATCACAAATGCCCCAAAATTATCACACAACATAATAATCATTGTTTCTTTACCAGCTCGACATACCTGTTTGGCTGTCTTATTTTTTAAATCCCAAAAGGCTTTTAA
>NW_018468195.1:0-595 GCF_002113885.1 Mizuhopecten yessoensis
ATCAAAGACTGTGCAAGTCCAGTTTAAATATGTAGGGGTGAATGAGTTAAGCCCTGTTAGTCCTGTCATCATTAACTAGCCTCTCTCAATATCTTGCTGCGGTGACCAAAGCTCTTTGGCTAGAATTATTACGATGATATAGCGGAGTTGTTAAACAAACATCTTCAGCATTATAAGCTCTGATACCTGAGGCTACTCAGCGTTTTGAGGGACAGATTTTTGCTTTTCTTTCAAATTTTTCTGAGTAATCTAGCTGTTTCATGATCAAGCAACCATTAATGGGTAGAGGATAGCTGATCGACAAAGATTTACGTAACAATACTGCGAAAAAGATTCAATTCACTAAGTATTTAAATCACTACCAGCCTTAAAAAAATGCCTGTCCTGTTTATATTTCTACAATATTGTTCAGATTATAAAGGACATTTTAAACAACGTTGAAGCATATTTCAATTAAGTTCTAACAGAATATTAAATCTGTGACAGTTTTATGCTGTTTTTTTGGGAGTCTGAACTTAGTACTGTACAAAACAGAATTTCATTTTCTTTAATTGAACAAAACACAACTTCAGCTCTATACTAGGCCATAACTTAC
>NW_018468196.1:0-595 GCF_002113885.1 Mizuhopecten yessoensis
AGGCCACTAGTTCAGTTGTATACCGTGTTACTTAGATAATATGTGGATTCCTTTGTTAAACCACTAGTCCAGCTTGTACCGAGTTACTCAGATAGTATGTGCATTCCCTTGTTAGGCCACTAGTCCAGCCTGTAACGAGTTACTTAGCTAATATTTGCATTCCTTTGTTAGGCCACTAGTTCAGTAGTATACCGTGTTACTTAGATAATATGTGCATTCCTTCGTTAGGCCAATAGTCCAGCCTGTACCCTACTTAGATAGTATGTGCATTCCTTTGTTAGGCCACTAGTCCAGCCTGTAACGAGTTACTTAGCTAATATGTGCATTCCTTTGTTAGAGCACTAGTCCAGCCTGTGCCGAGTTACTTAGATAATATGTGCAATCCTTCTTGAGGCCAATAGTCCAGCCTGTACCGAGTTACTTAGATAATATGTGCATTCCTTTGTTAGGCCACTAGCCCAGCCTGTACCGTGTTACTTAGCTAATATGTGCATTCCTTTGTTAGACCACTAGTCCAGCCTGTGCCGAGTTACTTAGATAATATGTGCAATCCTTCGTTAGGCCAATAGTCCAGCCTGTACCGAGTTACTTAGAT
>NW_018468197.1:0-595 GCF_002113885.1 Mizuhopecten yessoensis
GTCAATTAGACAATTTGTGACAAGCAAACAGTATGGTCAAATTCCTTCAGACTTTCACTGAACAGATGGTTGATCTTCAATGTCCTCCTCGCCCATCTGGTATCGAACAAGAACGACATCGTACTGGTTTTCATCTCTCTCAAATCACTTATATCACTTATAAGCCATGTATTGTTTTACTGGGAACACTAAGAGAGGGAGATAATGGTTCTTTTGCATTACCTTATAAGCGCAACATCAACTACTTTTGATCATATCTTTTACGAGTTGACCCTGCAAAATGTACTCTACTGCGGAACCCGCCCGCGGATTTATACCGTACACAATTAAGATACAGACTTACTCCCTTTGAATTAAATGAGAGCCATATAACCCCTTTCTTCTCCGATCGCCAATAGCGTATGTCTATATTGATCTAACACAGTAATGTCAATCACCCACCACAAAATCATTACATTATTATCTTAGCCAATGAAACCTAAATTACATAAATTAAAAGAGTTTATTGGCTTCAGCTAAGAGCAATATTGATTATATTCAATTAAATGAGTATTAAAAGCTATTTTCATTATAACGACACGGCATACGAAACAGC
>NW_018468198.1:0-595 GCF_002113885.1 Mizuhopecten yessoensis
TGTGATACCTGTTCTGGCTGTTACCACTTGCAGTAGGTTGTGATATCTGTTCTGTCTGTTACCACTTGCAGTAGGTTGTGATACTGTTCTGGCTGTTACAACTATAATTTGCAGTAGGTTGTGATACCTGTTCTGGCTGTTACCACTTGCAGTAGGTTGTGGTACTGTTCTGGCTGTTACAACTATAATTTGCAGTAGGTTGTGATACCTGTTCTGGCTGTTACCACTTGCAGTAGGTTGTGATACTGTTCTGGCTGTAACCACTTGCAGTAGGTTGTGTTTCTCTGGCTGTTACCTTTACAATTTGCAGTAGGTTGTGATACCTGTTCTGACTTTTACCACTATTATTTGCATTAGGTTGTGATACCTGTTCTGGCTGTTACCACTTGCAGTAGGTTGTGATACCTGTTCTGGCTGTTCCCACTTGCAGTAGTTTGTGATACCTGTTCTGGCTGTTACCACTTGCAGTAGGTTGTGATACCTGTTGTGGATGTATTTGCTACAAGTTGCAGTAGTTTGTGATACCTATTCTGTCTGTTACCATTACAATTTGCAGTAGGTTGTGATACCTGTTCTGACTGTTACCACTATAATT
>NW_018468199.1:0-595 GCF_002113885.1 Mizuhopecten yessoensis
GGGAGTCTCCCTCCAAAATAGGGAGGGTTGGCAAGTATGAAATGTTTTAAATGAGTGCTAATAAATGATTTTTTTTTATCATTGAATGAGAGAAGTAATGAACAGGAGAGTAATTGTATGCTTGTGTTATTGATTTATGTTGACATTAGTATTAGCCATTGACTTGAGCATTAGAACAAGTACAAATGATATCTGTAATAACTTTGTCTTAGATTTAAATGAGATTGTCTAAATATTCAATGTCGTGTCAATTGTGTAACGTAAGGTGTATGCTTGCCGAAGGCTTTTGATTTTGATTTTTTTTTTTTGCAATACTGAAAAATATATGAGATGTAATTATTTACTGGAGTATGTCCATACTCAAATTTCATGAACTCTGAAATAAAAAAAATAAAAAAATCAAAGAATTAGATTTGGAGGAGTATATTTACATTATATTATAAAAATATAACTCTATAACTCTAATTTAGGAATACTTATTTCTAAAACGAAGTGAAAAAAAATGCTGAACTTGAAATACATTTTTTAATTCTTCATAATGTTTACTTGTACGTTTTTAGGTCACCTGAGCTTTAGCTCAAGTGACCTATTGCTA
>NW_018468200.1:0-595 GCF_002113885.1 Mizuhopecten yessoensis
AGACTAGACACAAACTACCTGTCTGTCCTCAGGTCTGACCAGTACATCACAGCTTTATTATTAGAACTTAGCCTTTACATTACCAAATTTGTTAGTTTTTTGTTCTTCATGTATTGTTTTTACTTTAGGACGGCAGTGGACATGGGAACACATATCAGACATGATCCTGTATCAGTAGGGATTAAATTGAATAAAGCTGCTACTGGGTACCGTAGGGTGTTTGACTGACCACACAGAAGCTGTGATACACAGAGGAAGTGGACAAAGAGACCTGCCCACAATGACACAGTAACAGGACACTGGTGAGTAATTATGACAACATTACCCTACTATTGATTCTACTAACAAACAATATACATCCGGACAGAGTGTTACCATGACAACATCCTTTCTTCCTCTAATCTTCAGAAATAATGATCCAGAGTAGGGAGGGGCAAGGCCACCCAATCAGCAGGAACCTCTCTTTGAATGAATTTATAATGCCATTACGAAATTAAAATATTGGATGAAAGAAAATACTGCTCATTACCTATTTTCATCAGACCAACCTTATATATACATAGTTTTCATTGACCTGTTTTAACAGGTAACCTCC
>NW_018468201.1:0-595 GCF_002113885.1 Mizuhopecten yessoensis
GGTAACTAAATTTAACTATAGCAAAATTAAAAAAAAATCATAAAAGAATGGTAACTGGTGATTCTTTGCGTAAAGCCACCCCAAGAAGAACATTTACATCTCTATGGTTATCTGAAGACCCTGACAAAGGATCATCAAACTTCCTTCCTGACTAACAGATTTCAAACTCTAGGCTACCAGTGTGACAGAGATTGAGCATCATTAAGTACTCTAGACCTCACGCTGAACTAGGGTTGATAATTTTTTGAATCCTGTACCTTTGCAATCTGTGTACACCAATTGAGAAGGACCTTCGAGCCTATGTTTTCCTTGTGTTCGCGGACGTAGTCAAGTAAACATCCAAGAGGCATGAGCTGGGTGATCAGCATCATCTGAGCTGTCATACAGACAGCGAGGATCCGGATACAGCAGGGATGGTCAACAGAGGCCATCACACGAGCCTCGTCAAGGAGTTCCTGGTTCTGATTGGCCGATGTTCCCCCCTGGAGTACCTTGATGGCCACGGGGATTTTAACATTGTCCTTTGCCGGGATCCATAATCCCTAAGAAAGACAGGTACAATGCAACAATTTCCTTTATTTTTCACTCTGCATCA
>NW_018468202.1:0-595 GCF_002113885.1 Mizuhopecten yessoensis
CAGTCTCGCTACAGTCATCATCAGTGTCTGAAATTTCAATCTGTATTGAACCATCACTCATTGATGTTGTACTTGAGACACTGCTAGTACTCGTAGAGGAATCATCACTAGTACTCAAAATAGCACTACTTGAGGAATTGCTTGCATTTTTACAAACTTTGCCTCCAGATATTGATGAGGCCACTTCAGGAAATTCTTCATCACTGATGTCACTTGATGATGATTGCAAATGCACATCCGCTGTAGTTTTGCTCAGATACTGTTGACTTAACCGCGCTGTCTTGTAATATGAAGCACGTTTGTTATTGAAACCGTGAACTTTTGATTTTTGACGGCGTTTCTTTGGTGTTTGAAATTCATATGCATCATCTGAATCTGTACACAGACTGCTGCTGGAATTCATGCCAAGATTAAGTCTTTACACTTTAGAAGGTTGAATTGACGATCTTTCACATTCAATCTACTGGACTTCACCTGAAAGACGAATATTTTCACATATAGTCGCTTACAAAAAAATGTCAGTAAAAATCTAAGCCTACTCATCAAAATAAAAATGATAAATAAGTTAACATTCATCTTCAAATTCCTGTTTTGA
>NW_018468203.1:0-595 GCF_002113885.1 Mizuhopecten yessoensis
AATATTTGTGATAATATTTCAATTGATTTAATCGAGCTTTTGCAGCTCCAATGTTCCCTGGTAACATCAGTTTTGTAAGTAAATAATGTTACGAGCATTTGCAACACACACTCATTCATGAAGCTGTACATTATGCACCCATGTGTCTAAAATGGTACATATACTGTTACTCTTGCAAGATACATATGTTTCAAGCATATGATACTCTGTATGTTTTATATTATTTAAAAGGGAGCCAATTTGAATTATAAACAATTTGATATAAATACATACTGCAGCGATAATAAAATATAATATATATGTATCCATGCATGTAATTGTTTGCCGCACGACTATCTTTTTCAAGCTTTTATTAGTCAACTTTATGTGTATATGCCTCCTTTCTAACAAAGGTCCATGGTATATGTCAGTATTCAGGTCAATTATGGAATGTGTTAACAGATAAAGATCAGAAATCACATTCCGCATGATATTCAAAAAATGCAGGCGGACTTTAAAATAATCCCGTAAAGGACTTCCAAGAATTCTAAGGAGTCATTATAAACATACGAAAACATGATTTTACCTTTAATGTCACACCTATGGCCAGTTAGTC
>NW_018468204.1:0-595 GCF_002113885.1 Mizuhopecten yessoensis
TAGCAAGTCAAAAACCTGATATGTATTTTAAAGAGGGTAACATTTAATTAGTTATCTTGACTAGCGAGTATCATTACCATCATCATTTGGACTAGAGTTTATTTTTGAAGATGAATAAAATTTCTTTTCGAAAATACGTAAATTGAAAATATATAGGTTTGCCTATATACCATTAAGTACATAAATTAATGAAGACATTATGGCATTGTTAAGTTATATAACAGTAAAAACCGTCTTTTTACGGGACCTGCCAAAACGTAATTTGAACATGACAACTGATTTCAGCGGTTTCAAGCACTCCAGTAATACGTGTATGCTTAGGGATCTACTTGACCATTGACCTCTTATATTTACAATGGTATAGATACTACAGGACTCTGAATACATTTTATATTATGATTTATATTTCACATAGCTTTCAAAAACTCCTATTTTCGCTGAAGAATCTTAACCTATTACACTTAATTATCTGCGCTGAACATATTTTTGCTGAATAAATATACGAATGGTGACATATAAAAATGTATTTACTCTGACGATATTTCTATTTACCACTTAAATCAATTACGCTAAATGCATCTACGCTGATTATGAC
>NW_018468205.1:0-595 GCF_002113885.1 Mizuhopecten yessoensis
GGGTTAATATTATGCTAGAGGTAGGATAGGGGTAATATGCAGTATTCCTTAACTGGTAAATCCATTTTCAGTGGGAGGGGGGATTTTTTCATCACCAATCTGTTTCTTCTTCCAGGAACTTTTATGAAATTCAGTTATTGCTTCGTTTTACAGATCTTTTTTTTATCTGTCCTCAGTTCAATAGATAATCAAATAGAGTACTTAAAGACCTCACCCCATTCCCAGAATCCTGTACCAGATTTCAAAACTGTTCAAGTCAATCTTATATATAATATTTTTATTAGCTGTTTGATATTGAAACCAATGTAATTTTTACAATTATATTGTAATGCAGTTTTTTAAAATCAAATCACATACGTAGGTGTTAAAATGACATCTAAATTTAAGTCAGATTACTGTAAATCATGAATATATTTATTTAATATTCTGCCTGGTAATAGATGTTGATTTCCTTGCACAAGTATAAGCAACCATATTAGATTGTAATTAACTACACTAATCAGTGTTCCTCGTTATTAATCTGAACTGCTACCATACATGTTTAATTATCACTTGTCTATAAATACACAATCGTAACATGTATGTTAATCTTAAA
>NW_018468206.1:0-595 GCF_002113885.1 Mizuhopecten yessoensis
AGTGTTTCCAAACAGAAATAAAAAAAAATACAGCAAAGGGAAAGGTGTCTATATATTCCTTTATAACAAGACATATTTCAGTTTTTGTTTACAACAGATACCATTTTGTAAAGTTATTTCATGTAAATTGTGCCAGAAATAAAATCAAATGAAATTTTGAAATATCCAGCTACAGGAATATGGCCTTCATTGGGGCTGATAATCCATGAAAGATTCAACTACGTTATGACGTCAAATAAATCACTAGAAATAAGGAGTAATAAAGCACCTGTCTGGAAATTTGATAGGTTCATATGCTCTTCCGTTTATTTAGGTCTTCTGAATGTGACGATTTGTGAGGACAAAGGAATACAAACTGATATCTATAGTTTTCCTGTAAATAGTCACTACATAAATGTATTAAGAATCACCTGTTACATGTGTTAAACATTATTATGAACAGGGGGATAACAAAACAGAGTACACAGCTACAGCATCAAGTGGTTAAATGGTATATTAAATACTCATTTAGTGGTATTTAAAGACTAAAAGAAAAACATGCCTTAGGCGTTCCGAAGCATGTGTATCCTCGTTTTCGAAATGCGTTTTATATTGT
>NW_018468207.1:0-595 GCF_002113885.1 Mizuhopecten yessoensis
AAAGCATCTGTTTCCTTAGGTCACAGTACGAGATTTTGGGACACAACAGAGATTTTGAATCCGACCGCAGTAATCGTGATGGCTAAAAATAAAATAAAACTTTATGTCCATCTGATTTTATGTCATCATATGTCAGTATGGTAAGGGATACCAGTTCGCTAGCATCAACACGAACAATTTCATCAACAGTCTGACTTTCAGCCTTCTACAAAATGACGAACTAACGAGTCACATTCTGTTTGAGTTCCAATTGTTCTACTTGATAGCATTGTCTGATTGTAGAGTGGATTTTCATATCATCAACTGATTCAGATGTAACAAGCCCCTGTTCACTGTTCAAAGAAACATCACTGTAAGAACTGATGTTACACTCAATTTCTTGTTCAAAAATCTCTGGTACCTCAGTTTTTATATCTTCTTGGTTTTCATCAAGTTTCTAGAAAAAAAGTAATTATTAAAGAATTAGTTTCAATTGCACTATTTCTAACTTAATAGTCTATCTGCATCAATTTCATAAAATGAATGGTCTACAAATCATTCTCTTATCATTCCACTGATCCAAATCTTAGAACTAGTTTATTGATCTAGATTTACT
>NW_018468208.1:0-595 GCF_002113885.1 Mizuhopecten yessoensis
GAAATCTACTCTTGATCAAAACAGAGTAGAGAGGGCTGTTGATGCTATGGTTGTTGCTACAGACCAAATAGGCACAACTCCAAGAGGTAAGTATTTTGCTTGCCACGTAAGCACAGGAGGAAGAAAGGCTTGGGAAATATTAGCTCTGTCTCTTGATAATTACGATACTAATGTAGCAAGGCCTTATCAGTTAGCGGGGGCAACGGACTATTTATATCAAATGGTTTTCTATGCAAGGGGCGCAGACACGGCTCTATTCTCAAGCACAGAGTTACATGACTCACCTATTCAAAGAGTAGCATTGATGCATGGTCACGAAGCTTATGTTATGACTGGGGCAACTCCTATGACATCATCTATTGTATTCAGGCCTGAATATCAGCTTGACTCTTTTGGAATGGTTTCTTCAGTAGCTAACCGAAGAGTATTAGGTATGTCAGTAACAAGAAATGAAAGAATTATAAACGCAAGCTACATTGATTAGGGGTAATATATGGTAATAGTAACATCATCAAGAGCAACATCAATCTTCGCAGAAGATTTGTTGGCTGACTCTGTTAGAGGGCTTGATATCTTGCCTGCAACATTCAAAGTA
>NW_018468209.1:0-595 GCF_002113885.1 Mizuhopecten yessoensis
TTTTTCTAGTAAAAGGTCACATGCAAAGTGTGACATTGTACTCATGTGTTTGACTATAGCGATGAAATCATAAACGCAAGGCCAGGTATCAAACTTGTTAGGCGTGGACATTTAAGTCCGCTAAATGTTCAGTGAAAGGTGACTTCACTGCATCGTCCAGCAAGTGCACGATCTGTGGTAACTGGGGTCATCGTAATGCTTCATCTTCAGAGTACGGGTTGCAGGAATTCTCCTAAAGGCCATGCTTCAGGAGTTTCCTCCAAGGACAAAGCCGGTTATGTGTATGATCAACTGTGCACCGCATTAGCAGAGAGCAAGTCATCTGTTTACACTTGCTCCCAGAACACCCCTACATGTGGTACCGGGCTTTGAAGCCAGGCCCAAGACTTGAACAGCACGTGCATGAGGGACAGTTCGTAGCTCGCACCACCAGGCCCACTCTCATGTTGTCGGTTAACATGACACTTTGCAAGATATCCACGCCACCTTTGGACATTCCATGTCGAAGACGCCAAAACTTAAATCAGTCAAAAAGATATATTGTTGCTGACACAGTGTGTCAATAGTTCGATATTACCTTTGAAATCCGCCTACA
>NW_018468210.1:0-595 GCF_002113885.1 Mizuhopecten yessoensis
GCCAACTCCAAGCGCTGGGCCGTACTGTTTACATGTCTGACGACAAGAGCGGTCCACATTGAAGTTATTGAGGAAATGAGTTCCTCTTTCTTTATTGATGCCTTGCGTCGCTTCACTGCCATACGAGGGAAAGTAAAAGTCTACAGATCGGGCCAGCAGAAGATCTTGCATTAATGTTGAAAGTAATGGAATGAGGAACTTTTTTTCCTCTGATGGTTCTACATGGAAATTCAACGCTCCACATTCCTCGCATATGGGAGGAGTGTGGGAGCGTATGGTAGGCGTGACGAGAAGAATCTTATATTAAATATTGATGGACGTGCCAGGGGGTGGTCTAACACATAAAGTTTTGTCAGCAATAATAAATTCGCGACCATATCCATTGAGCCCATCTGTTCTACTAACGCAGAAAAGTGACTCAATTGTTGACATTCCGATTCCAACGAATGTTACGAACCTGTATCAAGCACAGTGGAAGAGGGTTCAAATATTGTCTGAAATGTTCTGGAGACGTTGGAAGTTTCTTCAGACTTTGCAAAGTCACCGCAAATGGACAGCTGAACAAAGGAGTCTTCATTCTGATGATGTGGTTCTT
>NW_018468211.1:0-595 GCF_002113885.1 Mizuhopecten yessoensis
CCCAACGATCCCGTCGACTTCGAGATAACGAGGTTCGACTGTATAGCATTATACTTATACTGGTTATTGAGGCAATACAAATTGAAATTGACTGCCTCGTATAGTATAATGTGTAGATTACACTACATTTCTAATTCAAAGCAGTAGTAGAATAGAATGAGCATTACTCAAATAATAATTGTCAAAACTCGCCTCTCTCGTAACATTGATCATGCACAAAATGTATTCCCTTCCAATCTACATGTTTATTCAGACTTCCGACGCTCTGCACATATCCAATATAACTTTGAGAACGAAGTTTAATTGGAAATTCATTATGTCTAAAATTATGTTTAATGAAAAGATGTTAAACCGTTAGCAAATCAGTACACTTGTGTGTATATCTGTAAATAAATATGAAATAAAAATATCTCCCACAGCGTTGGTGAGCTCCTAAACTTTACTGGTTGTTTAAGAATTGGGGGCAGACGCAATTTTCACTAACGTTACTCAACTAAAGAACTTGAAAAAAAATCAAAACTGACTTTTTTTCACGGGAAAACATTTGCAAAGTTAAGGAAAATCTTAAGAAAATTTCACTTAATTTCGGAAACTC
>NW_018468212.1:0-595 GCF_002113885.1 Mizuhopecten yessoensis
GCAGATGCAACAAAGATCAATACCGAAAACGTTTTATTGAGAAATAAAATATGTGACTCGTACATAATTTCATAATGGTTGCAGCAGTTTGTTAACATTAACAACACTAGCAATAATAAGCATTAGTAATGAATGTTTTTATAGCACTTAAAAACGAACAGGAATGTCTAACGCAATAAGATCAATACAAGAGACACAAAAAGAACGAATATTATTTTGCTGTTTTATGATTTCGTAGAAATTGAATCTTTTCAACCGCGTTTCAAATAGAATAAGTATCGTATGAAGAAAGTGTTTACTTACGGGTCCCAAAAGAGGGTGAAGATTCTAACTCTGAAAATGAAAGGAAAGAAATGAAGCCGCGCTGTATATGTAGGAGGTAAAATAGAAGTACACAGACATGTATTTATATGACGTAACCTACAAGTTGAAGAAACAAATATGTTTCAAGATCTTATCGTCAAGGAACTAACTGCATATAAACATATTATCATTTCATTTACAGATGCAAATTAAAATAGTATATTTGTTGTTAGCTCGATGACAAGCAAATGCATCAAATATCAATACAGAAAACATATTATTGATAAATAAA
>NW_018468213.1:0-595 GCF_002113885.1 Mizuhopecten yessoensis
TTGTTTAGCTATATTACAGTATAAATGTTGCAGAAAATTTGGTAATTGAGAGATATTACAAGACACGTGACCAACACGTGCTTTTCTACTTGCAATTGAATGGGTTGGTGTTGGCGGGGGATGGGGTTAGTTTTTCATCTGAAGCAAATTTCTTTTTTCAAAAATTCTTATTGAACTTGTAAGTTGCTTAAGTTATTATTTCCAAAAAATCATTTTATAACATATCACCATTCGAAATTCATAACATAGCTATGTTTCTATTCGTAATTTAACAATTCAATCAGATCGGCAAGATAAAAATAGGATGAAAGTTTCCAATGTTTCACTGCTAAATTACCTCAAAACATTCACACACAAATCAAAGACTAAATAAATGTAAATGTGTAGGATATGCCCTATTACCATAGATATGAGGCTGAAGTCAGTTATGCAGTTTTGCATCCATAATTGAAGATCAATATAAACCCTTGCTTGTATGCTATCATCAAAAATGTCCTATTCTAGAAAAGTTTTCCACAAAAAGAATTGTTGTAAAACAAAAATGAACAAAAGTTATAGGGATCGATCTCGAGACCTATACACTGCCCTTCGAAAA
>NW_018468214.1:0-595 GCF_002113885.1 Mizuhopecten yessoensis
ATTTGGATACTTTGTCTGAGCTACCTCCATTTATAAACCTCGGTTTGATATTTCAATGTCAATTTGTCTTTATTATTTAAAATAGTATCAAACCACATTATATTATAAACGCCTTGAAAACAACATTTTAACATTTTGTCTCGACTATGTCAACTTTTTGGAAATTCACGTGACCTTCCTTCATTACCGTCTTCTTCTTTTGTTCAATATTGTTATAAATGGTTCTCATGTAGACTTTCCAATCGTCGGTCATTTGCAGTAGAATTACATTTTGATTAGATGACAAAAAGAATTGTTCTGCATACTTATCAGGATATGCAATATATATAATGTAGAAAGCATCGATTCTTTGAAACTTCGTATCATATTTTAGTTATGAGCTTGGCAAAAATAACAATTCTCTACTTCCGGCAATTAGTTTTGAAACAATTAATTTGTCCACGTAGGTACGACTGAACTGTGTAAATTAAAAATATTTAAATCAAGTTGAAAAAAGAGGTTCATAATATGACATTACGTATTGAAACTACAAAATGTTATCATAAGACCATTTAAAGTGTATTGCACAAAAGAAGAATTGTGTATCTTTGAAAGA
>NW_018468215.1:0-595 GCF_002113885.1 Mizuhopecten yessoensis
AGGAAGATTACTAAGCTTTAACGTGGTTAGTTTCAGTAGATAAACACTATACACCGAGGGTCCAGTTGTGTTTCCATAACAGACGAATCACCTATCAACGATCAACACGAGTCTATGATTCGTTGTGCAATATTTGTCATCAAACGTGACTAAAGCACACTCTTGCCCCATCCTATGCGTAAAAAGGGGTCAATATATATTTTGACAAAATATATCACACATAACGTGGACACGGTGCTGGGTATCATAACTATTATAACATGTATAATGTATTAGTGCATTGCTCTACCCAAAAGCCTCCCTCGTGTTGCAGATTTAAACAAGTGACCGATGTGTTTGACAGATTAGCTTTGTCGAGTGAGGGAACAAGCAGCCATATGTATATCTAATCGTCCACGTACATTTATGGTAAACAATCTGAAGACATTCATATTGGCTGGGATTACTCGTGAAAAAATATTTAAGCATTCACTCAATTGGGAAGAAAAGCTGTTATTCCCATAGAAAAAAGAACAGTTATGTATAGATTTAGGATACATACGTCATGTTGGTAATTTAATTACTTAACTAAGGTGTTCTACAATGTACCTGAAAA
>NW_018468216.1:0-595 GCF_002113885.1 Mizuhopecten yessoensis
CATTATCTCATACATCATACACCAATGTGTACATTTATAAAGGATCTATAAACTCACCCAATACAAATAAATTTAGAGTAAAATCAAAAGTGACTTTAGATTCGATGTCAGAATTGTACTGCTTGTATTATGAAGACATAATTCCAGATAATAAAGTAAATGCGCTAGATAAAGATATATGTTTAACTCGTAGATCATGTTTGTGAGATCCTATAATATTTGTCCACATATAAATGTAGTAAGTAAATGAGTTATTTGAATTATGTCTAACATTATGAATGTTCCATTCATTTGGTGTTTGTGCACAATTAAATATGTTTGTGTGTACACTTGCGTAAATACATGCATGTTCAAACTTTGCTCAGTAAAAGATATGCTATTGTTTAACAGGAGAAACAAGGAGAATATTAATGATTGAAGACACACAATAATACATCTGTAACGGATCGAACTTATACAACAAAAATATAGGATGTCGTAGAATCACAAACATTTAATTTTAAGATATAACGCGTGGAAATCCTTTAAACGTGGAGGAAAAAAATAAGCTGTGACGCTTAAACTATAATATTTTGAAACACTGCTACCAAAGGTT
>NW_018468217.1:0-595 GCF_002113885.1 Mizuhopecten yessoensis
AAGGAGCAAGACTGATGGTCATATAGCAAATTGTCATGTTTATTAATTTTAACAAAAAAGTAAGAAAATGAATACATGTATCAAATAAAAAAAGTAAAAGGAAGCTTGGATGGTGCTGCAGCAAAAATTGAAACATCACTACATATATATATACCTCTATATCTTGGTTTGTTGTCTGTGTTTTTGTCTTTTTTTTTAACGGTCTGTTTATTAACTGAAGGTCGTCATCAGAAGTTATTTCTCCATGTTCAGAACCTTTAAATGAGAAATTCAATAGTCAATGAATTATCCAATATGAAGAGTGTATGGACGGACATGATTTTTTAAAACAAAATAAGACCAAATTTGTTCTTTTTATGCATTTCTTAGCATCCTTGTCAGCATATCAGTTTAATTAACACAACTTGAACTTAAAGTGATAGTTATTTTAACTAAAATCTTTTTGGAAGGACCACACAAAAGAAAATATTATTGTCAGACCATCACATATAAAGTATCAACAATATATTCTTGAGCCATTTGCAAATATATATAAAAACTATACATACCGTTATTACTGTACGCTTCATTTTCTGACCCATCTTGATGCATGTCA
>NW_018468218.1:0-595 GCF_002113885.1 Mizuhopecten yessoensis
ATTATTTCCTGTAAGCTTACCGATCAGCTGAGCATGAACGTAATGGTGTTTCTCCGTGTTAGATCAAGTTAGAACACAAGTTTTCTTCTACAGGTTGGTTTTGACCTTGGCCGGATAGTAACTGTCAACAAAAAAACCGCATAGTTTCATACTTACAAATAAAGTTGAAAATTAAAAACTGTGCATAGCATAAAAATGGCATCATTTACCGCAGTCAGTGCAGTGTAAAGTGTAACCCCATGCTTGTATACCATAATCATCTAAAGTTGGAAGTAAGAAAACACTATTACGAAACATTTATATCACGCTGCAAATTGGTACTTCGTTATCATTGAAGCTGTTCCCAAGTGCCAAGATTGTAGGGGCGGGATTAACACTCACATCAAAACACTCTCCAAACACGGTGTTAGTGAAAACAAATTTGGAATGAGAACACGCTGTGGAAGAGGAACCTTTTGTAGTCGTTGTTACCCTTGTCTGGTAAAAGTGAGTAGACAAACAAAGATTTTTCACACAAGAAGGCAGAAAAGAATAACGAGAGAGAGAGGCTATTGATTGATTGATAGGTTTTACGTCCGCTTCACTACCGAGTATT
>NW_018468219.1:0-595 GCF_002113885.1 Mizuhopecten yessoensis
GGAAGAGTTCAAATGTGTCTTCAGGGGTGAATGAGTTAATGTCATACTATACAACGAAATCCTCACCCTAAAACAGAAAATCTTGAGCCCTTTTTTCCTAAAACATTGACCTGGGAAATGGCTGAAACCCTAGCTGAGTTTGTCCTGGTACGTCTATATGAACCATGTATCACTCTGTATCTTTTTGTTTTGTTCTCATTACTAAAATTTTATGTTAGAATTCAAGGAGGGTTATAGAAATTTGTTAATTTCATTATCACTTTGTCTTATTCCAATGTCAATGATGCCAAAGTGTACCCTATCAAAATAGTATGTAACTGCAACATATCAGGGAAACACAGGCACAGTGAGAGAAGTTTAGCTAGCAAATCATTTTTATATCCATGATTAATTAAGGAATAGGTATAACCTATAATGACCTTTTCCTGTGAAAATTGTACCTCCAGCACATGTTTAAGTAGAGATCTACTCCCCTGTCACTCCACTTTCTCGTTCTCTCACAACTCTTACCTTCCCCTTCACCTAACTCTCACACTACGCCACAGTCTCCTAAACTTTAACACCTATCTGACTTGTAACCATGGAAACATAAACT
>NW_018468220.1:0-595 GCF_002113885.1 Mizuhopecten yessoensis
CCTCGAGAAATTGAAAAGCGCATTCTACGTGTAGTTCACGTACGAGAAAATGTGTAAATCCTCGATACAATTGCGTTGTTGGTTTTATAACAATGTATTGACCAGTTCTTCCAGTTGTATAAGAATTTTAGAACTAACATGTGCTGATCAAGGACATATTTTATATTACGTATATAACACAAACAACGGAAAAACTATTGTGATCTGAAAAAAAGTGGTCGTAAATAGAATACTCACGTCAGTTTATCATATCGTGTATAAATGGATACCCGCTCTTAATTGATAACTAATCAGTATTGACGTACTTCCCTCTGTGTTACATTGATGGACCATCTTTAAAGTCCCTTTAGTAAAAGGTAATCAAAGGCTCGACTCCAGTTAGTGCCACTTAGATAAAGCGGTATATGACCTATTCAGGAATTTGTGTACACAATACAATAATCTATTTAGCTTGGTCTCAAATATATGGTTACACTTTGAAGATGCAAGGACTACGTCGTTCTAGGAGGAAGCATATTGATAAAAGGGTGAATTGTCCATTAGCTAACTCAGCTAGAGGGAGTTTCTACTATAATCTATCAGAACTATACTAGGC
>NW_018468221.1:0-596 GCF_002113885.1 Mizuhopecten yessoensis
TGTAATATACAACAATAGGTACACAAGGCTCATGTCATATACAACGAAAGGTACACAAGGCTAATGTCATAAACAACAACAGGTACACAAGGCTCATGTCATATACAACAACAGGTACACAAGGCTAATGTCATACAACAACAGGTAAGCAAGTGTTATGTAATATACAACAACAGCTACACAAGGCTCATGTCATTTACAACAACAGATACACAGTTCTAATGTCATATACAACAACAGGCACACAAGGCTCATGTCATATACAACAACCGAGGTACAAGGCATATGTCTTCTACAACAACAGGTACACAATGCTAATGTCATATATAACAACAGGCACACAAGGCTTATGTAATATACAACAAGAGGTACACAAAGCTAATATCATACAACAACAGGTACACAATGCTAATGTAATATACAACAACAGGTACACAAGGCTAATGTCATATACAACAACAGATGTACAAGGCATATGTCTTCTACAACAACAGGTACACAATGCTAATTTAATATACAACAACAGGTACACAAGGCTCATGTAATAAACAAAAAACAGTTACACAAGGTTAATGTCATATAAAACAACAGGGACA
>NW_018468222.1:0-596 GCF_002113885.1 Mizuhopecten yessoensis
CATTTGCCACCTTAAGGATCCCCGTACCACTTGCCACCTTAAGGACCTCCGTACCACTAGTCACCTTAAAGATCCCCGTACCACTTGTCACCTTCAAGTTCCAGGATCACTTGTCACCTTAAGGATCCCCGTACCACTTGTCACTTTAAGGATCCCCGTACCACTTGTCACCTTAAAGATTCCCGAACCACTAGTCACCTTAAGGATCCCCGTACCACTTGTCACCTTAAGGATCCCCGTACCACTTGTCACCTTCAAGTTCCAGTATCACTTGTCACCTTAAGGATCCCCGTACCACTTGTCACCTTATTGATTCCCGTACCACTTGTCACCTTAAGGATCCCCGTACCACTTGTCACCTTAAGGATCCCCGTACCACTTGTCACCTTAAGGATCCCCGTACCACTTGTCACCTTAAGGATCTCCGTACCACTTGCCACCTTAAGGATCCCCGTACCACTTGCCACCTTAAAGATCCCCGTACCGTTTGCCACCTCATGGATCCCCGTACCACTTGCCACCTTAAGGATCCCCGAACCACTAGTCACCTCAAAGATCCCCGTACCACTTGTCACCTTAAGGATTCCCGTACCACT
>NW_018468223.1:0-596 GCF_002113885.1 Mizuhopecten yessoensis
TACATTGTAAAATTGGGATTCCTGCCCCATCCCCAGGGGCTAGAGCGAGGTCCCCAAAGGGAACATTTACCAATATTTTCAAATTCTTATCCTTTGATGACATGACAAGTATTGTATTTCATTTTAGTTTACATGCTGATTTCCACATCACATCTAAACAATAACATAAAGCTACCAGTACCTATGATATAACTCAGGTGACCGCTAAGGCCTTTTGGCCTCTTGTTTCATATTTTAGGGGCCAAAATAGCTGAATTGGACTTCATTGCAGTGTTTTAGGATATTTTTTTTGTGTAATGTTGTATCATCGCAGGCTGTTGACTATTATAAGGTTGAGGCAAGCATATTAATAGGATGGGATTCATGACTCGGTAATCGGTAAAGGAATTTCCTAGAATACTTTCTGAGTTAATCGATAATCCGATATCCAGGAGGTTCTTTTCTAAGAATTTGAATTAGATTACATCATTATTAAAAATGTCCCATGTTGAGACTGTAAACCTTACTGTTGAGACCCTACCTTACTGATAGTTATAATTTAACACATTGGGCTAGTAAACCAGACAGAGAGATAATCTTAACACCTTGGTCTAGTA
>NW_018468224.1:0-596 GCF_002113885.1 Mizuhopecten yessoensis
GATTAAAAGAAGAACTAAACAGATCTTTCTCATATTGCAATGTTCAATTATATTAAGTACTGTACTAGTAAATATGTGAAATGACAAACTCACTTTGAAGGTTGGCTTTCATACACATCAGTATTAAGTTTAGATCAAAAGTTACCTCAAGGTGCATTTACTGTTAACATGACTCGATCAAACAGATTAGTGGAAAGAAGATAAAAGATCGAACTGACAAAGAACTAATGAAGATGGTACAAAGGTGGGCGCCAAGATCCCTCTGGGATCTCTTCTATTGTACAATATCTGTTCACATATTTTATTGTACAATATCTGACTATATATTTTGATGTACAATATCTGACTATATATTTTATTGTACAATATCTGTCTATATGTATAATCGTACAATATCTGTCTATATGTTTTATATGATTTATTGTATAATATCTGTCTATATGTTTTATTGTACAATATCTGGTTATATGTTTTATTGTACAATATCTGTCTATTGTACAATATCTGTTCACATATTTTATTGTACAATATCTGACTATATATTTTGATGAACAATATCTGACTATATATTTTATTGTACAATATCTGTCTATATG
>NW_018468225.1:0-596 GCF_002113885.1 Mizuhopecten yessoensis
TTATGTTATGTAATACTGTACTTTATGTTATGTAATACCGTACTTGATGTTATCTAAAAACCGTACTTTATGTTATCTCATACTGTGCTTTATGTTATCTAATACTGTACTTTATGTTATCTAATGTTATCTAAAAACCGTACTTTATGTTATCTAATACTGTGCTTAATGTTATCTAATACCGTACTTTATGTTATCTAATACCGTACTTTATGTTATCTAATACTCTACTTTATGTTATCTAATACTGTACTTTATGTTATGTAATACTGTACTTTATGTTATGTAATACCGTACTTTATGTTATCTAAAAACCGTACTTTATGTTATCTCATACTGTGCTTTATGTTATCTAATACTGTACTTTATGTTATCTAATGTTATCTAAAAACCGTACTTTATGTTATCTAATACTGTGCTTAATGTNGTGTTATCTAAAAACCGTACTTTATGTTATCTAATACTGTGCTTAATGTTATCTAATACCGTACTTTATGTTATCTAATACTGTACGTTATGTTATCTAATACCGTACTTTATGTTATCTAATCCTGTACTTTATGTTATCTAATACTGTATTTTATGTTATCTAATAC
>NW_018468226.1:0-596 GCF_002113885.1 Mizuhopecten yessoensis
GGACTTTTGTAACGGCCACCCGTTACAATTATTACTAGTTATTATCATTATTCTTACTTCTTCTTCTTCTTCTTCTTCTTCTTCTTCTTCTTCTTCTTCTTCTTCTTCTTCTTCNAAACTTTGAGGGATTGTTACTGATTGCCTCTAGATGCGCAAATACCTTTTTGTTTTTCCGATTATCATCCAAGATGGCCGCAACAGCCTCTGATTAGCTAAACCATTTTGAGCCATAACTTTTGTTATTTTTATCGCATCAAAATAAAATTTTGAGGAAAGTATCGGTATAGGACTTGCTCTAAAGTTGAATTCAAAAATTGACATTGTCAACAAAATGGCCACCACATTTTTTTGAAATTTTTAGGAATTAAAAATTTCTAAATGTGCTGTTCAATATTTGTGATATTTTGTTTACAGGGGTATTAGGGGATAGTTTTCGATTTTGATGATAATTTTTTTTTTTTTATTCAAAGTTTTTGTTGTCACATTCAAAACATACGAAAATATGTAATATTAGTAAGAATAATGAAAGGACACTGTACGTATGTTATCTGTATCTTTGAACAGAACTTGCATCTATAAAACTTTATTACAACAAA
>NW_018468227.1:0-596 GCF_002113885.1 Mizuhopecten yessoensis
CAACCGGCATGTAGATCTAGGTCAAATCTCAATGACAACACACAACACCCGGCCTGTAGATCTAGGTCAAATCTCAATGACAACACACAACACCCGGCATGTAGATCTATGTCAAATCTCAACGACAACACACAACACCCGGCTTGTAGATCTAGGTCAAATCTCAACGACAACACCCAATACCCGGCATGTAGATCTAGGTCAAATCTCAATGACAACACACAACACCCGGCATGTAGATCTAGGTCAAATCTCAATGATAACATATTCTCCTGGTGAGAACCGGGAAATATCTATATAACAACCAGGTACACTTAAGGGTTAACTTAAAATTGTATACATGCACGTTTATAACACAGAAGAAATAACATGTTTCCAAAAGAGATCATAAAAGCGACAGAAAGCGGGAAAAATTCTTATGAATATCGAGCTAAGTATGTAGTGGATATATTTAATTTTTCCATTTTTCTTCTTTTTTTCGCATTTTAATAACATTTGCAGTATTTCTATCATAAGCGTTTCGTTCTATTGTAATCACCTCTGCATCCTTCGTAAAGAAGACATCGGTAATTTAAGTTTCCTTAATCGTTCTGTAT
>NW_018468228.1:0-145 GCF_002113885.1 Mizuhopecten yessoensis
TGGTACCGTAACTTGGTATATACGGTAGTGATACCGTAACTTGGTGTATACGGAAGTGGTATCGTAACTTGGTATATACGGTAGTGGTACCGTAACTTGGTATATACGGTAGTGATACCGTAACTTGGTATATACGGTAGTGGTA
>NW_018468228.1:190-315 GCF_002113885.1 Mizuhopecten yessoensis
GTACCGTAACTTGGTATATACGGTAGTGATACCGTAACTTGCTATATACGGTAGTGGTACCGTGACTTGGTATATACGGTAGTCGTACCGTAACTTGGTATATACGGTAGTGATACCGTAACTTG
>NW_018468228.1:333-596 GCF_002113885.1 Mizuhopecten yessoensis
TATATACGGTAGTTGTACCGTAACTTGGTATATACGGTAGTGGTACCGTAACTTGCTATAAACGCTTGTGGTACCGTAACTTGGTATATACGGTAGTGATACAGTAACTTGGTATATACGGTAGTGGTACCGTAACTTGGTATATACGGTAGTTGTACCGTAACTTGGTATATACGATAGTGATACCGTAACTTGTTATATACGGTAGTTGTACCGTCACTTGGTATATACGGTAGTGGTACCGTAACTTGCTATATACGGTA
>NW_018468229.1:0-596 GCF_002113885.1 Mizuhopecten yessoensis
GCTTTCAACTAAATGAAGTTTAGTCGCTCCTTGTCGCCCTCTTATAGACTGTGTCGAGACTTTTGGCTTGTCATTTAATACGTCAGTGCGCAGGCGCAGATGTTCCGAAGTTGTAGGTTTTAAATCCTCGTAGCCTGTTCGAAGTGCCGCATAAAAAGTTCAGCTTTATCGGGGTACATCTGTCGTGCCAGCGGCATGATTTGTTGTCTGTCTATGGGATTGTTAAATACCGTTAAATAATGACAATTTCGTCTTTGTGTTGGATCCCTACTGTAGTAGAGGTTTTGATTTATAGCGATAACCGACAAGTTCCGATGATGGCTTCCTTCCGTAAACAAGTCGCTTATTCGCCGATCTTTTGCAGCAATGGACATAGGTTCGTCCATGACAATGACGTTATTCACGTTTGGATTTAGAAACTGATCATTCTCGAGGTTTAACGGTACTCCTTGTATGGATTCAACTTCGGGTCTGACGGTCGTTCTGAAGACGTCATACAGAGGCTGCCATCTTTTGTATAGCCATACAATCCTTTCGGGCGGTGGACTCAGTTAGTGATGTTGTCTTGTAATAGTTTTGTCACGAAATACGTCTTG
>NW_018468230.1:0-596 GCF_002113885.1 Mizuhopecten yessoensis
CTGTTTAGGTATTTCCCGTAATACATTACAACAAACAGTACTGTTAGGTATTTCCCGTTATATGTTACAACAAACAGTACTGTTTAGGTATTTCCCGTTATACGTCACAACAAACAGTACTGTTTAGGTATTTCCCGTAATACATTACAACAAACAGTACTGTTAGGTATTTCCCTTTATACGTTACAACAAACAGTACTGTTAGGTATTTCCCATTATATATTACAACAAACAGTACTGTTTAGGTATTTCCCGTTATACGTTACAACAAACAGTACTGTTTAGGTATTTCCTGTTATACAGTACAACAAACAGTACTGTTTAGGTATTTCCTGTTATACGTTACAACAAACAGTACTGTTTAGGTATTTCCTGTTATACGTTACAACAAACAGTACTGTTAGGTATTTCCCGTTATACATTACAACAAACAGCACTGTTTAGGTATTTCCCGTTAAACATTACAGCAAACAGTACTGTTTAGGTATTTCCTGTTATACGTTACAACAAACAGTACTGTTAGGGATTTCCTGTTATACATTACAACAAATAGTACTGTTTAGGTATTTCCTGTTATACATTACAACAAACAGTAC
>NW_018468231.1:0-596 GCF_002113885.1 Mizuhopecten yessoensis
TTACTGTGATATACGTACTTATTACTGTGACATACGTACTTATTAATGTGACATACGTAATTATTACTGTGACATACGTACTTATTACTGTGATATACGTACTTATTACTGTGAAATACGTACTTATTACTGTGACATACATACTTATTACTGTGATATACGTACTTATTACTGTGACATACGTACTTAGTAATGTGACATACGTAATTATTACTGTGACATACGTACTTATTACTGTCATATACGTACTTATTACTGTGACATACATACTTATTACTGTGATATACGTACTTATTGCTGTGACATACATACTTATTACTGTGACATACGTACTTATTACTGTCATATACGTACTTATTACTGTGACATACATACATATTACTATGACATACATACTAATTACTGTGACATAAATACAAATTCCTGTGACATACGTTCTAATTCCTGCCAAATACATAGTTATTGCTGTGACATACGTACAAATTACTGTGACATACGTACAAATTATTACTGTGACAAACGTACTTATTACTGTAACATACGTACTTATAACCGTGTGTGACATACGTACTTATTACTGTTATATACATATTAAT
>NW_018468232.1:0-596 GCF_002113885.1 Mizuhopecten yessoensis
TATGATCTGAATATAGATGTGGATATGCCTGCGTTCAGAAAAAAAATATGTTAAACGAAATTAAACGTCAACGAAATGTGGGGCCTCGTAATCATCACGAACAAACGATTAAGCCATCCATCATCTTTCGTGGAACTGAAGATTTCGAGATAACGGCGATTTTTGGAAATGATTACATCTGCGTTACTCATTAAAACGGCATATCAAACCCACTGCGATAACGTCATGCATAAACATATTTTATTATGGACGGAGACCAATGAGAGACATTAAACGTACTTTCCAGCGCGCAGCTTCATACACTCCGCCGCCGTACAGTATATTTATAATGTGTGCTGAAATTTTAGCCATTAGAATAAAGAACAATAAAAATATAAAAGGTATTGATATTGATAATAGTCCTATTTTACTGTCTCAATATGCAGATGACACTTCACTGATTTTAGATGGAACAGAGAAATCACTAAAAGAATCAATTGATGAACTAAAAACTTTTGAAAAAATATCTGGATCAAAAATAAATGTTTCTAAAACACAGGCTATGTGGATTGGGAGTAAAAAATATAGTGATGAAATTGTGTACCCTGAATTGAATA
>NW_018468233.1:0-596 GCF_002113885.1 Mizuhopecten yessoensis
AATTAATTAAGGAAAAAGATCACCTGCCCAAATATTTACAAAAAAACAAAAACAAAAACAAAACCTGAACGTGGGTTCGAACTTGCACCGTTCTCTTCGTCTAGTCTGGTCACAAGTTAACTGTGTGTCACATTCGGCTACATCAGACATAGATGAAGATGGGAATACAAACTGTTTTAACCAAAGAAACAGCTGTCGCAGTTTCATTATTTAGAGCAATTTCCCAAAGGAGGACCACTTTTCCGGAATACGATTTGTTTTTGTATATTACAACACGGAATAAAAAAGCTTATTCAAAAGTTGGTCCTGGGATGGGAAAGTGTTGAAAGAATTTTTTGAAGTCTGGGAAACCCCATCACTTTCATAGATATAGTGAATATGGCTATATTTGCAGTTTCGTATTAACAATACCTAATATATCAGCAGTTCAAAAATTCATATTCAATTTGTTTTATATCTATCCTATACATTTTCGCTGCTAGAAATTATTTACTCATTAATATTTGTTTCTGTTTTCATAAATGCCAACTTAGGGAAATATGAGCAGTTTTCGCCATAGCTCTTTCTGTAGGAAATAAATCAATCTTTGTTGGAAT
>NW_018468234.1:0-596 GCF_002113885.1 Mizuhopecten yessoensis
TGCGTCCCCGAGTCGCAGCTTTCATATCCGGACCCTATCTTACGTTCCCGAGTCTCAGCTTTCATTTACGGACACTACCTTACGTCCCCGAGTTTCAGCTTTCATATACGGCCACTACCTTATGTCCCCGAGTCTCAGCTTTCATATCCGAACGCTACCTTACGTCCCCGAGTCTCAGCTTCCATACACGGACCATACCTTATGTCCCAAAATCTTAGCTTTCATATCCGGACCCTACCTTACGTCCCAGAGTATCAGATTTCATATCCGGACCCTACCTTGCGTCTCAGAGTCTCAGCTTTCATATACGGACCCTACCTTATGTCCCCGAGTCTCAGCTTTCATATCCGAACCCTATCTTGCGTCACAGAGTCTCAGCTTTCATATCCGGACACTACCTTATGTCCCCGAGTCTCAGCTTTCATATACGGACACTACCTTACGTCCCAGAGTTTCAGCTTTCATATCCAGACGCTTCCTTATGTCCCCGACTCTCAGCTTCCATATCCGGAACATACCTTACGTCCCCGAGTCTTAGCTTCCATATTCGGATCCTACCTTACGTCCCCGAGTCTCAGCTTCCATATACGGACCCT
>NW_018468235.1:0-596 GCF_002113885.1 Mizuhopecten yessoensis
GTACAGGTTACCGTGTATGTCAGACGTAACAGTATATATAGGTTAATGTGTATATCAGACGTAACATTTTATATAGGTTACTGTGTATGTCAGACGTAACAGTACTAGTGTATAGGTTACCGTGTATGTCAGACGTAACAGTATATATAGGTTACTGTGTATGTCAGACGTAACAGTATATATAGGTTACTGTATATGTCAGACGTAACAGTATAAATAGGTTACCGTGTATGTCAGACGTAACAGTACTAGTGTATAGGTTACTGTGTATGTCAGACGTAACAGTACTAGTGTATAGGTTACCGTGTATGTCAGACGTAACAGTACNATTATGTCAGACGTAACAGTACCAGTGTATAGGTTACCGTGTATGTCAGACGTAACAGTCCCAGTGTATAGGTTACCGTGTATATCAGACGTAACAGTATATATAGGTTACTGTGTATGTCAGACGTAACATTATATATAGGTTACCTACAAAGAAATATTGAGACTGTTATATAATGAGGTTACCGTGTATGTCAGAGGTAACAGTACCAGTGTATAGGTTTCCGTGTATGTCAGACGTAACAGTACCAGTGTATAGGTTACTGTGT
>NW_018468236.1:0-596 GCF_002113885.1 Mizuhopecten yessoensis
GTATAACGTCGCTTTCTGGCTGTCCGCCATGTCCAGCCTATCTAATTAACGTCCTATTCATTTCTCCGTCCAGGGTGTTCAGCGACATCACGGACGTCGAGACGGGCGGTTTGGGTCTAGAGCGCACGTCGCGTCCAGACATGACCACGTGACGGATTCTCATTGAAATATCGAAGCCACTTTAGAAATGAGTCCCGGTAAGAACGTAGCCGCCAACGGGGCTAAAAGAGCCGTGAGAAATCCACCCTTTTGAATGATTTTCTTCTTTTTACTTATAGCTAGTTTTTTTCTTAAGATCTTTCTGAGTTTCGATTTATGTCGTTTAAGAGCCGAACGTTGTTTCCTCGTACAGTGTACGTTTCCTAGCAGGATGTTTTTTGAGCATTCACAGATGCAATTAATTAAATTTCTGTCCGCTTTTTCTACGACCGCTTTTCTGACGGTAGGTTTAGCGCGACGCAAAAACTCCAATTCTCTAGCGTGTTTTTCTATGTTTGACGTAATATACGTCATCCTGACATGAAAAATATTCCGATGATTTCTGAGAACTGACCAAAACTAGTATATTTATACCTTTTTCGGTTCTTTTTCAAACG
>NW_018468237.1:0-596 GCF_002113885.1 Mizuhopecten yessoensis
CTTCTCGTCATATTTTATACAAAATACATATTTTACGCTTTTTATTTCTTATACAAAAAATACATCTTAGTCTTTATATATTGATTTTTAATGGAATTCATCAGTTTGGTATGAGTAATAAATGCTTAGTTTGTTTTGAACAACAACAAAAATTAAAAACTTACTTTGCTATATCTTTGGAAAACGATTAGTTCTTTTGTCAAATATGTAACTTTTTGTCTGACAACAAATACAGACATTTTCGAAAGCTCGCAAAATCGGATTTCAACTCTGTTTGTTTCAACAAAGTTATCATTCTTTAGATATGTTGTTTTAATGAATAAAAAGGAAATTTCTAAAACAATATGGATCAGTGGGTTTTATACTACATGCTAATGCAATAACCAATTTGAGCAAAAACGTCAAACTGGTTTTGGACAAAAAAACATCTTTTTTATTAGAAATCGAATAGTGTATTTTATTAATACTACCTGAATATTACATTACGTTGTAAGAGCTTTTACATTATATTAATCAATAAAGTCGTGTAATTCAAATCTGACCAATCCACGCATTTGTTTGTACGTGGCTTATATTTTGATGTCCATATTTATCGT